>NW_028181795.1:0-83822 GCF_963514085.1 Chelon labrosus | reverse complement strand
GCTACCTGCTTGAAACTGCACAATATGCTCACAAGCACCCTGTTCTTCACATGCAGAGGCAAGAAAGAGGCAGAATCGGTCTAATTCGGCCAGTCTGACAGTAAATGTGGTGGAGAGCAAAACAGCCGTTTCAGAGCGATAGGACGCTTTTTTGCACATTTCGACTTAAAAAGGCCCTGTCCTCACTGAATATTGAGCTGCAATGTGTGATTTGGATGAGGTTTTATCATTACAAGCTCGCATGGGATGTGTAATGAGGGAAAAAGCATGATTTTTATCCTCCACGAGAGGGGCCCTGACAGCGCCCCATTCATCCGGCTGAACGCGCACCCTCGCCGGCTTCCACTGCTCGGGCGAGCCGCTAGGATTGCTCTGCCCCACCGGTCCCGTTCCAAGCCAGCTACCTGCTTGAAACTGCACAATATGCTCACAAGCACCCTGTTCTTCACATGCAGAGGCAAGAAAGAGGCAGAATCGGTCTAATTCGGCCAGTCTGACAGTAAATGTGGTGGAGAGCAAAACAGCCGTTTCAGAGCGATAGGACGCTTTTTTGCACATTTCGACTTAAAAAGGCCCTGTCCTCACTGAATATTGAGCTGCAATGTGTGATTTGGATGAGGTTTTATCATTACAAGCTCGCATGGGATGTGTAATGAGGGAAAAAGCATGATTTTTATCCTCCACGAGAGGGGCCCTGACAGCGCCCCATTCATCCGGCTGAACGCGCACCCTCGCCGGCTTCCACTGCTCGGGCGAGCCGCTAGGATTGCTCTGCCCCACCGGTCCCGTTCCAAGCCAGCTACCTGCTTGAAACTGCACAATATGCTCACAAGCACCCTGTTCTTCACATGTAGAGGCAAGAAAGAGGCAGAATCGGTCTAATTCGGCCAGTCTGACAGTAAATGTGGTGGAGAGCAAAACAGCCGTTTCAGAGCGATAGGATGCTTTTTTGCACATTTCGACTTAAAAAGGCCCTGTCCTCACTGAATATTGAGCTGCAATGTGTGATTTGGATGAGGTTTTATCATTACAAGCTCGCATGGGATGTGTAATGAGGGAAAAAGCATGATTTTTATCCTCCACGAGAGGGGCCCTGACAGCGCCCCATTCATCCGGCTGAACGCGCACCCTCGCCGGCTTCCACTGCTCGGGCGAGCCGCTAGGATTGCTCTGCCCCACCGGTCCCGTTCCAAGCCAGCTACCTGCTTGAAACTGCACAATATGCTCACAAGCACCCTGTTCTTCACATGTAGAGGCAAGAAAGAGGCAGAATCGGTCTAATTCGGCCAGTCTGACAGTAAATGTGGTGGAGAGCAAAACAGCCGTTTCAGAGCGATAGGATGCTTTTTTGCACATTTCGACTTAAAAAGGCCCTGTCCTCACTGAATATTGAGCTGCAATGTGTGATTTGGATGAGGTTTTATCATTACAAGCTCGCATGGGATGTGTAATGAGGGAAAAAGCATGATTTTTATCCTCCACGAGAGGGGCCCTGACAGCGCCCCATTCATCCGGCTGAACGCGCACCCTCGCCGGCTTCCACTGCTCGGGCGAGCCGCTAGGATTGCTCTGCCCCACCGGTCCCGTTCCAAGCCAGCTACCTGCTTGAAACTGCACAATATGCTCACAAGCACCCTGTTCTTCACATGCAGAGGCAAGAAAGAGGCAGAATCGGTCTAATTCGGCCAGTCTGACAGTAAATGTGGTGGAGAGCAAAACAGCCGTTTCAGAGCGATAGGACGCTTTTTTGCACATTTCGACTTAAAAAGGCCCTGTCCTCACTGAATATTGAGCTGCAATGTGTGATTTGGATGAGGTTTTATCATTACAAGCTCGCATGGGATGTGTAATGAGGGAAAAAGCATGATTTTTATCCTCCACGAGAGGGGCCCTGACAGCGCCCCATTCATCCGGCTGAACGCGCACCCTCGCCGGCTTCCACTGCTCGGGCGAGCCGCTAGGATTGCTCTGCCCCACCGGTCCCGTTCCAAGCCAGCTACCTGCTTGAAACTGCACAATATGCTCACAAGCACCCTGTTCTTCACATGCAGAGGCAAGAAAGAGGCAGAATCGGTCTAATTCGGCCAGTCTGACAGTAAATGTGGTGGAGAGCAAAACAGCCGTTTCAGAGCGATAGGATGCTTTTTTGCACATTTCGACTTAAAAAGGCCCTGTCCTCACTGAATATTGAGCTGCAATGTGTGATTTGGATGAGGTTTTATCATTACAAGCTCGCATGGGATGTGTAATGAGGGAAAAAGCATGATTTTTATCCTCCACGAGAGGGGCCCTGACAGCGCCCCATTCATCCGGCTGAACGCGCACCCTCGCCGGCTTCCACTGCTCGGGCGAGCCGCTAGGATTGCTCTGCCCCACCGGTCCCGTTCCAAGCCAGCTACCTGCTTGAAACTAAACAATATGCTCACAAGCACCCTGTTCTTCACATGTAGAGGCAAGAAAGAGGCAGAATCGGTCTAATTCGGCCAGTCTGACAGTAAATGTGGTGGAGAGCAAAACAGCCGTTTCAGAGCGATAGGATGCTTTTTTGCACATTTCGACTTAAAAAGGCCCTGTCCTCACTGAATATTGAGCTGCAATGTGTGATTTGGATGAGGTTTTATCATTACAAGCTCGCATGGGATGTGTAATGAGGGAAAAAGCATGATTTTTATCCTCCACGAGAGGGGCCCTGACAGCGCCCCATTCATCCGGCTGAACGCGCACCCTCGCCGGCTTCCACTGCTCGGGCGAGCCGCTAGGATTGCTCTGCCCCACCGGTCCCGTTCCAAGCCAGCTACCTGCTTGAAACTGCACAATATGCTCACAAGCACCCTGTTCTTCACATGTAGAGGCAAGAAAGAGGCAGAATCGGTCTAATTCGGCCAGTCTGACAGTAAATGTGGTGGAGAGCAAAACAGCCGTTTCAGAGCGATAGGATGCTTTTTTGCACATTTCGACTTAAAAAGGCCCTGTCCTCACTGAATATTGAGCTGCAATGTGTGATTTGGATGAGGTTTTATCATTACAAGCTCGCATGGGATGTGTAATGAGGGAAAAAGCATGATTTTTATCCTCCACGAGAGGGGCCCTGACAGCGCCCCATTCATCCGGCTGAACGCGCACCCTCGCCGGCTTCCACTGCTCGGGCGAGCCGCTAGGATTGCTCTGCCCCACCGGTCCCGTTCCAAGCCAGCTACCTGCGTGAAACTGCACAGTATGCTCACAAGCACCCTGTTCTTCACATGTAGAGGCAAGAAAGAGGCAGAATCGGTCTAATTCGGCCAGTCTGACAGTAAATGTGGTGGAGAGCAAAACAGCCGTTTCAGAGCGATAGGATGCTTTTTTGCACATTTCGACTTAAAAAGGCCCTGTCCTCACTGAATATTGAGCTGCAATGTGTGATTTGGATGAGGTTTTATCATTACAAGCTCGCATGGGATGTGTAATGAGGGAAAAAGCATGATTTTTATCCTCCACGAGAGGGGCCCTGACAGCGCCCCATTCATCCGGCTGAACGCGCACCCTCGCCGGCTTCCACTGCTCGGGCGAGCCGCTAGGATTGCTCTGCCCCACCGGTCCCGTTCCAAGCCAGCTACCTGCTTGAAACTGCACAATATGCTCACAAGCACCCTGTTCTTCACATGTAGAGGCAAGAAAGAGGCAGAATCGGTCTAATTCGGCCAGTCTGACAGTAAATGTGGTGGAGAGCAAAACAGCCGTTTCAGAGCGATAGGATGCTTTTTTGCACATTTCGACTTAAAAAGGCCCTGTCCTCACTGAATATTGAGCTGCAATGTGTGATTTGGATGAGGTTTTATCATTACAAGCTCGCATGGGATGTGTAATGAGGGAAAAAGCATGATTTTTATCCTCCACGAGAGGGGCCCTGACAGCGCCCCATTCATCCGGCTGAACGCGCACCCTCGCCGGCTTCCACTGCTCGGGCGAGCCGCTAGGATTGCTCTGCCCCACCGGTCCCGTTCCAAGCCAGCTACCTGCTTGAAACTGCACAATATGCTCACAAGCACCCTGTTCTTCACATGCAGAGGCAAGAAAGAGGCAGAATCGGTCTAATTCGGCCAGTCTGACAGTAAATGTGGTGGAGAGCAAAACAGCCGTTTCAGAGCGATAGGACGCTTTTTTGCACATTTCGACTTAAAAAGGCCCTGTCCTCACTGAATATTGAGCTGCAATGTGTGATTTGGATGAGGTTTTATCATTACAAGCTCGCATGGGATGTGTAATGAGGGAAAAAGCATGATTTTTATCCTCCACGAGAGGGGCCCTGACAGCGCCCCATTCATCCGGCTGAACGCGCACCCTCGCCGGCTTCCACTGCTCGGGCGAGCCGCTAGGATTGCTCTGCCCCACCGGTCCCGTTCCAAGCCAGCTACCTGCTTGAAACTGCACAATATGCTCACAAGCACCCTGTTCTTCACATGCAGAGGCAAGAAAGAGGCAGAATCGGTCTAATTCGGCCAGTCTGACAGTAAATGTGGTGGAGAGCAAAACAGCCGTTTCAGAGCGATAGGACGCTTTTTTGCACATTTCGACTTAAAAAGGCCCTGTCCTCACTGAATATTGAGCTGCAATGTGTGATTTGGATGAGGTTTTATCATTACAAGCTCGCATGGGATGTGTAATGAGGGAAAAAGCATGATTTTTATCCTCCACGAGAGGGGCCCTGACAGCGCCCCATTCATCCGGCTGAACGCGCACCCTCGCCGGCTTCCACTGCTCGGGCGAGCCGCTAGGATTGCTCTGCCCCACCGGTCCCGTTCCAAGCCAGCTACCTGCTTGAAACTGCACAATATGCTCACAAGCACCCTGTTCTTCACATGTAGAGGCAAGAAAGAGGCAGAATCGGTCTAATTCGGCCAGTCTGACAGTAAATGTGGTGGAGAGCAAAACAGCCGTTTCAGAGCGATAGGATGCTTTTTTGCACATTTCGACTTAAAAAGGCCCTGTCCTCACTGAATATTGAGCTGCAATGTGTGATTTGGATGAGGTTTTATCATTACAAGCTCGCATGGGATGTGTAATGAGGGAAAAAGCATGATTTTTATCCTCCACGAGAGGGGCCCTGACAGCGCCCCATTCATCCGGCTGAACGCGCACCCTCGCCGGCTTCCACTGCTCGGGCGAGCCGCTAGGATTGCTCTGCCCCACCGGTCCCGTTCCAAGCCAGCTACCTGCTTGAAACTGCACAATATGCTCACAAGCACCCTGTTCTTCACATGCAGAGGCAAGAAAGAGGCAGAATCGGTCTAATTCGGCCAGTCTGACAGTAAATGTGGTGGAGAGCAAAACAGCCGTTTCAGAGCGATAGGACGCTTTTTTGCACATTTCGACTTAAAAAGGCCCTGTCCTCACTGAATATTGAGCTGCAATGTGTGATTTGGATGAGGTTTTATCATTACAAGCTCGCATGGGATGTGTAATGAGGGAAAAAGCATGATTTTTATCCTCCACGAGAGGGGCCCTGACAGCGCCCCATTCATCCGGCTGAACGCGCACCCTCGCCGGCTTCCACTGCTCGGGCGAGCCGCTAGGATTGCTCTGCCCCACCGGTCCCGTTCCAAGCCAGCTACCTGCTTGAAACTGCACAATATGCTCACAAGCACCCTGTTCTTCACATGTAGAGGCAAGAAAGAGGCAGAATCGGTCTAATTCGGCCAGTCTGACAGTAAATGTGGTGGAGAGCAAAACAGCCGTTTCAGAGCGATAGGATGCTTTTTTGCACATTTCGACTTAAAAAGGCCCTGTCCTCACTGAATATTGAGCTGCAATGTGTGATTTGGATGAGGTTTTATCATTACAAGCTCGCATGGGATGTGTAATGAGGGAAAAAGCATGATTTTTATCCTCCACGAGAGGGGCCCTGACAGCGCCCCATTCATCCGGCTGAACGCGCACCCTCGCCGGCTTCCACTGCTCGGGCGAGCCGCTAGGATTGCTCTGCCCCACCGGTCCCGTTCCAAGCCAGCTACCTGCGTGAAACTGCACAATATGCTCACAAGCACCCTGTTCTTCACATGTAGAGGCAAGAAATAGGCAGAATCGGTCTAATTCGGCCAGTCTGACAGTAAATGTGGTGGAGAGCAAAACAGCCGTTTCAGAGCGATAGGATGCTTTTTTGCACATTTCGACTTAAAAAGGCCCTGTCCTCACTGAATATTGAGCTGCAATGTGTGATTTGGATGAGGTTTTATCATTACAAGCTCGCATGGGATGTGTAATGAGGGAAAAAGCATGATTTTTATCCTCCACGAGAGGGGCCCTGACAGCGCCCCATTCATCCGGCTGAACGCGCACCCTCGCCGGCTTCCACTGCTCGGGCGAGCCGCTAGGATTGCTCTGCCCCACCGGTCCCGTTCCAAGCCAGCTACCTGCGTGAAACTGCACAGTATGCTCACAAGCACCCTGTTCTTCACATGTAGAGGCAAGAAAGAGGCAGAATCGGTCTAATTCGGCCAGCCTGACAGTAAATGTGGTGGAGAGCAAAACAGCCGTTTCAGAGCGATAGGATGCTTTTTTGCACATTTCGACTTAAAAAGGCCCTGTCCTCACTGAATATTGAGCTGCAATGTGTGATTTGGATGAGGTTTTATCATTACAAGCTCGCATGGGATGTGTAATGAGGGAAAAAGCATGATTTTTATCCTCCACGAGAGGGGCCCTGACAGCGCCCCATTCATCCGGCTGAACGCGCACCCTCGCCGGCTTCCACTGCTCGGGCGAGCCGCTAGGATTGCTCTGCCCCACCGGTCCCGTTCCAAGCCAGCTACCTGCTTGAAACTGCACAATATGCTCACAAGCACCCTGTTCTTCACATGCAGAGGCAAGAAAGAGGCAGAATCGGTCTAATTCGGCCAGTCTGACAGTAAATGTGGTGGAGAGCAAAACAGCCGTTTCAGAGCGATAGGACGCTTTTTTGCACATTTCGACTTAAAAAGGCCCTGTCCTCACTGAATATTGAGCTGCAATGTGTGATTTGGATGAGGTTTTATCATTACAAGCTCGCATGGGATGTGTAATGAGGGAAAAAGCATGATTTTTATCCTCCACGAGAGGGGCCCTGACAGCGCCCCATTCATCCGGCTGAACGCGCACCCTCGCCGGCTTCCACTGCTCGGGCGAGCCGCTAGGATTGCTCTGCCCCACCGGTCCCGTTCCAAGCCAGCTACCTGCTTGAAACTGCACAATATGCTCACAAGCACCCTGTTCTTCACATGTAGAGGCAAGAAAGAGGCAGAATCGGTCTAATTCGGCCAGTCTGACAGTAAATGTGGTGGAGAGCAAAACAGCCGTTTCAGAGCGATAGGATGCTTTTTTGCACATTTCGACTTAAAAAGGCCCTGTCCTCACTGAATATTGAGCTGCAATGTGTGATTTGGATGAGGTTTTATCATTACAAGCTCGCATGGGATGTGTAATGAGGGAAAAAGCATGATTTTTATCCTCCACGAGAGGGGCCCTGACAGCGCCCCATTCATCCGGCTGAAAGCGCACCCTCGCCGGCTTCCACTGCTCGGGCGAGCCGCTAGGATTGCTCTGCCCCACCGGTCCCGTTCCAAGCCAGCTACCTGCTTGAAACTGCACAATATGCTCACAAGCACCCTGTTCTTCACATGTAGAGGCAAGAAAGAGGCAGAATCGGTCTAATTCGGCCAGTCTGACAGTAAATGTGGTGGAGAGCAAAACAGCCTTTTCAGAGCGATAGGATGCTTTTTTGCACATTTCGACTTAAAAAGGCCCTGTCCTCACTGAATATTGAGCTGCAATGTGTGATTTGGATGAGGTTTTATCATTACAAGCTCGCATGGGATGTGTAATGAGGGAAAAAGCATGATTTTTATCCTCCACGAGAGGGGCCCTGACAGCGCCCCATTCATCCGGCTGAACGCGCACCCTCGCCGGCTTCCACTGCTCGGGCGAGCCGCTAGGATTGCTCTGCCCCACCGGTCCCGTTCCAAGCCAGCTACCTGCTTGAAACTGCACAATATGCTCACAAGCACCCTGTTCTTCACATGCAGAGGCAAGAAAGAGGCAGAATCGGTCTAATTCGGCCAGTCTGACAGTAAATGTGGTGGAGAGCAAAACAGCCGTTTCAGAGCGATAGGATGCTTTTTTGCACATTTCGACTTAAAAAGGCCCTGTCCTCACTGAATATTGAGCTGCAATGTGTGATTTGGATGAGGTTTTATCATTACAAGCTCGCATGGGATGTGTAATGAGGGAAAAAGCATGATTTTTATCCTCCACGAGAGGGGCCCTGACAGCGCCCCATTCATCCGGCTGAACGCGCACCCTCGCCGGCTTCCACTGCTCGGGCGAGCCGCTAGGATTGCTCTGCCCCACCGGTCCCGTTCCAAGCCAGCTACCTGCGTGAAACTGCACAGTATGCTCACAAGCACCCTGTTCTTCACATGTAGAGGCAAGAAAGAGGCAGAATCGGTCTAATTCGGCCAGTCTGACAGTAAATGTGGTGGAGAGCAAAACAGCCGTTTCAGAGCGATAGGATGCTTTTTTGCACATTTCGACTTAAAAAGGCCCTGTCCTCACTGAATATTGAGCTGCAATGTGTGATTTGGATGAGGTTTTATCATTACAAGCTCGCATGGGATGTGTAATGAGGGAAAAAGCATGATTTTTATCCTCCACGAGAGGGGCCCTGACAGCGCCCCATTCATCCGGCTGAACGCGCACCCTCGCCGGCTTCCACTGCTCGGGCGAGCCGCTAGGATTGCTCTGCCCCACCGGTCCCGTTCCAAGCCAGCTACCTGCTTGAAACTGCACAATATGCTCACAAGCACCCTGTTCTTCACATGCAGAGGCAAGAAAGAGGCAGAATCGGTCTAATTCGGCCAGTCTGACAGTAAATGTGGTGGAGAGCAAAACAGCCGTTTCAGAGCGATAGGATGCTTTTTTGCACATTTCGACTTAAAAAGGCCCTGTCCTCACTGAATATTGAGCTGCAATGTGTGATTTGGATGAGGTTTTATCATTACAAGCTCGCATGGGATGTGTAATGAGGGAAAAAGCATGATTTTTATCCTCCACGAGAGGGGCCCTGACAGCGCCCCATTCATCCGGCTGAACGCGCACCCTCGCCGGCTTCCACTGCTCGGGCGAGCCGCTAGGATTGCTCTGCCCCACCGGTCCCGTTCCAAGCCAGCTACCTGCGTGAAACTGCACAGTATGCTCACAAGCACCCTGTTCTTCACATGTAGAGGCAAGAAAGAGGCAGAATCGGTCTAATTCGGCCAGTCTGACAGTAAATGTGGTGGAGAGCAAAACAGCCGTTTCAGAGCGATAGGATGCTTTTTTGCACATTTCGACTTAAAAAGGCCCTGTCCTCACTGAATATTGAGCTGCAATGTGTGATTTGGATGAGGTTTTATCATTACAAGCTCGCATGGGATGTGTAATGAGGGAAAAAGCATGATTTTTATCCTCCACGAGAGGGGCCCTGACAGCGCCCCATTCATCCGGCTGAACGCGCACCCTCGCCGGCTTCCACTGCTCGGGCGAGCCGCTAGGATTGCTCTGCCCCACCGGTCCCGTTCCAAGCCAGCTACCTGCTTGAAACTGCACAATATGCTCACAAGCACCCTGTTCTTCACATGTAGAGGCAAGAAAGAGGCAGAATCGGTCTAATTCGGCCAGTCTGACAGTAAATGTGGTGGAGAGCAAAACAGCCGTTTCAGAGCGATAGGATGCTTTTTTGCACATTTCGACTTAAAAAGGCCCTGTCCTCACTGAATATTGAGCTGCAATGTGTGATTTGGATGAGGTTTTATCATTACAAGCTCGCATGGGATGTGTAATGAGGGAAAAAGCATGATTTTTATCCTCCACGAGAGGGGCCCTGACAGCGCCCCATTCATCCGGCTGAAAGCGCACCCTCGCCGGCTTCCACTGCTCGGGCGAGCCGCTAGGATTGCTCTGCCCCACCGGTCCCGTTCCAAGCCAGCTACCTGCTTGAAACTGCACAATATGCTCACAAGCACCCTGTTCTTCACATGTAGAGGCAAGAAAGAGGCAGAATCGGTCTAATTCGGCCAGTCTGACAGTAAATGTGGTGGAGAGCAAAACAGCCGTTTCAGAGCGATAGGATGCTTTTTTGCACATTTCGACTTAAAAAGGCCCTGTCCTCACTGAATATTGAGCTGCAATGTGTGATTTGGATGAGGTTTTATCATTACAAGCTCGCATGGGATGTGTAATGAGGGAAAAAGCATGATTTTTATCCTCCACGAGAGGGGCCCTGACAGCGCCCCATTCATCCGGCTGAACGCGCACCCTCGCCGGCTTCCACTGCTCGGGCGAGCCGCTAGGATTGCTCTGCCCCACCGGTCCCGTTCCAAGCCAGCTACCTGCTTGAAACTGCACAATATGCTCACAAGCACCCTGTTCTTCACATGCAGAGGCAAGAAAGAGGCCGAATCGGTCTAATTCGGCCAGTCTGACAGTAAATGTGGTGGAGAGCAAAACAGCCGTTTCAGAGCGATAGGACGCTTTTTTGCACATTTCGACTTAAAAAGGCCCTGTCCTCACTGAATATTGAGCTGCAATGTGTGATTTGGATGAGGTTTTATCATTACAAGCTCGCATGGGATGTGTAATGAGGGAAAAAGCATGATTTTTATCCTCCACGAGAGGGGCCCTGACAGCGCCCCATTCATTCGGCTGAACGCGCACCCTCGCCGGCTTCCACTGCTCGGGCGAGCCGCTAGGATTGCTCTGCCCCACCGGTCCCGTTCCAAGCCAGCTACCTGCTTGAAACTGCACAATATGCTCACAAGCACCCTGTTCTTCACATGCAGAGGCAAGAAAGAGGCAGAATCGGTCTAATTCGGCCAGTCTGACAGTAAATGTGGTGGAGAGCAAAACAGCCGTTTCAGAGCGATAGGACGCTTTTTTGCACATTTCGACTTAAAAAGGCCCTGTCCTCACTGAATATTGAGCTGCAATGTGTGATTTGGATGAGGTTTTATCATTACAAGCTCGCATGGGATGTGTAATGAGGGAAAAAGCATGATTTTTATCCTCCACGAGAGGGGCCCTGACAGCGCCCCATTCATCCGGCTGAACGCGCACCCTCGCCGGCTTCCACTGCTCGGGCGAGCCGCTAGGATTGCTCTGCCCCACCGGTCCCGTTCCAAGCCAGCTACCTGCTTGAAACTGCACAATATGCTCACAAGCACCCTGTTCTTCACATGCAGAGGCAAGAAAGAGGCAGAATCGGTCTAATTCGGCCAGTCTGACAGTAAATGTGGTGGAGAGCAAAACAGCCGTTTCAGAGCGATAGGACGCTTTTTTGCACATTTCGACTTAAAAAGGCCCTGTCCTCACTGAATATTGAGCTGCAATGTGTGATTTGGATGAGGTTTTATCATTACAAGCTCGCATGGGATGTGTAATGAGGGAAAAAGCATGATTTTTATCCTCCACGAGAGGGGCCCTGACAGCGCCCCATTCATCCGGCTGAACGCGCACCCTCGCCGGCTTCCACTGCTCGGGCGAGCCGCTAGGATTGCTCTGCCCCACCGGTCCCGTTCCAAGCCAGCTACCTGCTTGAAACTGCACAATATGCTCACAAGCACCCTGTTCTTCACATGTAGAGGCAAGAAAGAGGCAGAATCGGTCTAATTCGGCCAGTCTGACAGTAAATGTGGTGGAGAGCAAAACAGCCGTTTCAGAGCGATAGGATGCTTTTTTGCACATTTCGACTTAAAAAGGCCCTGTCCTCACTGAATATTGAGCTGCAATGTGTGATTTGGATGAGGTTTTATCATTACAAGCTCGCATGGGATGTGTAATGAGGGAAAAAGCATGATTTTTATCCTCCACGAGAGGGGCCCTGACAGCGCCCCATTCATCCGGCTGAACGCGCACCCTCGCCGGCTTCCACTGCTCGGGCGAGCCGCTAGGATTGCTCTGCCCCACCGGTCCCGTTCCAAGCCAGCTACCTGCGTGAAACTGCACAGTATGCTCACAAGCACCCTGTTCTTCACATGTAGAGGCAAGAAAGAGGCAGAATCGGTCTAATTCGGCCAGTCTGACAGTAAATGTGGTGGAGAGCAAAACAGCCGTTTCAGAGCGATAGGATGCTTTTTTGCACATTTCGACTTAAAAAGGCCCTGTCCTCACTGAATATTGAGCTGCAATGTGTGATTTGGATGAGGTTTTATCATTACAAGCTCGCATGGGATGTGTAATGAGGGAAAAAGCATGATTTTTATCCTCCACGAGAGGGGCCCTGACAGCGCCCCATTCATCCGGCTGAACGCGCACCCTCGCCGGCTTCCACTGCTCGGGCGAGCCGCTAGGATTGCTCTGCCCCACCGGTCCCGTTCCAAGCCAGCTACCTGCGTGAAACTGCACAGTATGCTCACAAGCACCCTGTTCTTCACATGTAGAGGCAAGAAAGAGGCAGAATCGGTCTAATTCGGCCAGTCTGACAGTAAATGTGGTGGAGAGCAAAACAGCCGTTTCAGAGCGATAGGATGCTTTTTTGCACATTTCGACTTAAAAAGGCCCTGTCCTCACTGAATATTGAGCTGCAATGTGTGATTTGGATGAGGTTTTATCATTACAAGCTCGCATGGGATGTGTAATGAGGGAAAAAGCATGATTTTTATCCTCCACGAGAGGGGCCCTGACAGCGCCCCATTCATCCGGCTGAACGCGCACCCTCGCCGGCTTCCACTGCTCGGGCGAGCCGCTAGGATTGCTCTGCCCCACCGGTCCCGTTCCAAGCCAGCTACCTGCTTGAAACTGCACAATATGCTCACAAGCACCCTGTTCTTCACATGTAGAGGCAAGAAAGAGGCAGAATCGGTCTAATTCGGCCAGTCTGACAGTAAATGTGGTGGAGAGCAAAACAGCCGTTTCAGAGCGATAGGATGCTTTTTTGCACATTTCGACTTAAAAAGGCCCTGTCCTCACTGAATATTGAGCTGCAATGTGTGATTTGGATGAGGTTTTATCATTACAAGCTCGCATGGGATGTGTAATGAGGGAAAAAGCATGATTTTTATCCTCCACGAGAGGGGCCCTGACAGCGCCCCATTCATCCGGCTGAACGCGCACCCTCGCCGGCTTCCACTGCTCGGGCGAGCCGCTAGGATTGCTCTGCCCCACCGGTCCCGTTCCAAGCCAGCTACCTGCGTGAAACTGCACAGTATGCTCACAAGCACCCTGTTCTTCACATGTAGAGGCAAGAAAGAGGCAGAATCGGTCTAATTCGGCCAGTCTGACAGTAAATGTGGTGGAGAGCAAAACAGCCGTTTCAGAGCGATAGGATGCTTTTTTGCACATTTCGACTTAAAAAGGCCCTGTCCTCACTGAATATTGAGCTGCAATGTGTGATTTGGATGAGGTTTTATCATTACAAGCTCGCATGGGATGTGTAATGAGGGAAAAAGCATGATTTTTATCCTCCACGAGAGGGGCCCTGACAGCGCCCCATTCATCCGGCTGAAAGCGCACCCTCGCCGGCTTCCACTGCTCGGGCGAGCCGCTAGGATTGCTCTGCCCCACCGGTCCCGTTCCAAGCCAGCTACCTGCTTGAAACTGCACAATATGCTCACAAGCACCCTGTTCTTCACATGTAGAGGCAAGAAAGAGGCAGAATCGGTCTAATTCGGCCAGTCTGACAGTAAATGTGGTGGAGAGCAAAACAGCCGTTTCAGAGCGATAGGATGCTTTTTTGCACATTTCGACTTAAAAAGGCCCTGTCCTCACTGAATATTGAGCTGCAATGTGTGATTTGGATGAGGTTTTATCATTACAAGCTCGCATGGGATGTGTAATGAGGGAAAAAGCATGATTTTTATCCTCCACGAGAGGGGCCCTGACAGCGCCCCATTCATCCGGCTGAACGCGCACCCTCGCCGGCTTCCACTGCTCGGGCGAGCCGCTAGGATTGCTCTGCCCCACCGGTCCCGTTCCAAGCCAGCTACCTGCTTGAAACTGCACAATATGCTCACAAGCACCCTGTTCTTCACATGCAGAGGCAAGAAAGAGGCAGAATCGGTCTAATTCGGCCAGTCTGACAGTAAATGTGGTGGAGAGCAAAACAGCCGTTTCAGAGCGATAGGACGCTTTTTTGCACATTTCGACTTAAAAAGGCCCTGTCCTCACTGAATATTGAGCTGCAATGTGTGATTTGGATGAGGTTTTATCATTACAAGCTCGCATGGGATGTGTAATGAGGGAAAAAGCATGATTTTTATCCTCCACGAGAGGGGCCCTGACAGCGCCCCATTCATCCGGCTGAACGCGCACCCTCGCCGGCTTCCACTGCTCGGGCGAGCCGCTAGGATTGCTCTGCCCCACCGGTCCCGTTCCAAGCCAGCTACCTGCTTGAAACTGCACAATATGCTCACAAGCACCCTGTTCTTCACATGCAGAGGCAAGAAAGAGGCAGAATCGGTCTAATTCGGCCAGTCTGACAGTAAATGTGGTGGAGAGCAAAACAGCCGTTTCAGAGCGATAGGACGCTTTTTTGCACATTTCGACTTAAAAAGGCCCTGTCCTCACTGAATATTGAGCTGCAATGTGTGATTTGGATGAGGTTTTATCATTACAAGCTCGCATGGGATGTGTAATGAGGGAAAAAGCATGATTTTTATCCTCCACGAGAGGGGCCCTGACAGCGCCCCATTCATCCGGCTGAACGCGCACCCTCGCCGGCTTCCAATGCTCGGGCGAGCCGCTAGGATTGCTCTGCCCCACCGGTCCCGTTCCAAGCCAGCTACCTGCGTGAAACTGCACAATATGCTCACAAGCACCCTGTTCTTCACATGTAGAGGCAAGAAAGAGGCAGAATCGGTCTAATTCGGCCAGTCTGACAGTAAATGTGGTGGAGAGCAAAACAGCCGTTTCAGAGCGATAGGATGCTTTTTTGCACATTTCGACTTAAAAAGGCCCTGTCCTCACTGAATATTGAGCTGCAATGTGTGATTTGGATGAGGTTTTATCATTACAAGCTCGCATGGGATGTGTAATGAGGGAAAAAGCATGATTTTTATCCTCCACGAGAGGGGCCCTGACAGCGCCCCATTCATCCGGCTGAACGCGCACCCTCGCCGGCTTCCACTGCTCGGGCGAGCCGCTAGGATTGCTCTGCCCCACCGGTCCCGTTCCAAGCCAGCTACCTGCTTGAAACTGCACAATATGCTCACAAGCACCCTGTTCTTCACATGCAGAGGCAAGAAAGAGGCAGAATCGGTCTAATTCGGCCAGTCTGACAGTAAATGTGGTGGAGAGCAAAACAGCCGTTTCAGAGCGATAGGACGCTTTTTTGCACATTTCGACTTAAAAAGGCCCTGTCCTCACTGAATATTGAGCTGCAATGTGTGATTTGGATGAGGTTTTATCATTACAAGCTCGCATGGGATGTGTAATGAGGGAAAAAGCATGATTTTTATCCTCCACGAGAGGGGCCCTGACAGCGCCCCATTCATCCGGCTGAACGCGCACCCTCGCCGGCTTCCACTGCTCGGGCGAGCCGCTAGGATTGCTCTGCCCCACCGGTCCCGTTCCAAGCCAGCTACCTGCGTGAAACTGCACAATATGCTCACAAGCACCCTGTTCTTCACATGTAGAGGCAAGAAAGAGGCAGAATCGGTCTAATTCGGCCAGTCTGACAGTAAATGTGGTGGAGAGCAAAACAGCCGTTTCAGAGCGATAGGATGCTTTTTTGCACATTTCGACTTAAAAAGGCCCTGTCCTCACTGAATATTGAGCTGCAATGTGAGATTTGGATGAGGTTTTATCATTACAAGCTCGCATGGGATGTGTAATGAGGGAAAAAGCATGATTTTTATCCTCCACGAGAGGGGCCCTGACAGCGCCCCATTCATCCGGCTGAACGCGCACCCTCGCCGGCTTCCACTGCTCGGGCGAGCCGCTAGGATTGCTCTGCCCCACCGGTCCCGTTCCAAGCCAGCTACCTGCTTGAAACTGCACAATATGCTCACAAGCACCCTGTTCTTCACATGTAGAGGCAAGAAAGAGGCAGAATCGGTCTAATTCGGCCAGTCTGACAGTAAATGTGGTGGAGAGCAAAACAGCCGTTTCAGAGCGATAGGATGCTTTTTTGCACATTTCGACTTAAAAAGGCCCTGTCCTCACTGAATATTGAGCTGCAATGTGTGATTTGGATGAGGTTTTGTCATTACAAGCTCGCATGGGATGTGTAATGAGGGAAAAAGCATGATTTTTATCCTCCACGAGAGGGGCCCTTACAGCGCCCCATTCATCCGGCTGAACGCGCACCCTCGCCGGCTTCCACTGCTCGGGCGAGCCGCTAGGATTGCTCTGCCCCACCGGTCCCGTTCCAAGCCAGCTACCTGCTTGAAACTGCACAATATGCTCACAAGCACCCTGTTCTTCACATGTAGAGGCAAGAAAGAGGCAGAATCGGTCTAATTCGGCCAGTCTGACAGTAAATGTGGTGGAGAGCAAAACAGCCGTTTCAGAGCGATAGGATGCATTTTTGCACATTTCGACTTAAAAAGGCCCTGTCCTCACTGAATATTGAGCTGCAATGTGTGATTTGGATGAGGTTTTATCATTACAAGCTCGCATGGGATGTGTAATGAGGGAAAAAGCATGATTTTTATCCTCCACGAGAGGGGCCCTGACAGCGCCCCATTCATCCGGCTGAACGCGCACCCTCGCCGGCTTCCACTGCTCGGGCGAGCCGCTAGGATTGCTCTGCCCCACCGGTCCCGTTCCAAGCCAGCTACCTGCGTGAAACTGCACAATATGCTCACAAGCACCCTGTTCTTCACATGTAGAGGCAAGAAAGAGGCAGAATCGGTCTAATTCGGCCAGTCTGACAGTAAATGTGGTGGAGAGCAAAACAGCCGTTTCAGAGCGATAGGATGCATTTTTGCACATTTCGACTTAAAAAGGCCCTGTCCTCACTGAATATTGAGCTGCAATGTGAGATTTGGATGAGGTTTTATCATTACAAGCTCGCATGGGATGTGTAATGAGGGAAAAAGCATGATTTTTATCCTCCACGAGAGGGGCCCTGACAGCGCCCCATTCATCCGGCTGAACGTGCACCCTCGCCGGCTTCCACTGCTCGGGCGAGCCGCTAGGATTGCTCTGCCCCACCGGTCCCGTTCCAAGCCAGCTACCTGCTTGAAACTGCACAATATGCTCACAAGCACCCTGTTCTTCACATGCAGAGGCAAGAAAGAGGCAGAATCGGTCTAATTCGGCCAGTCTGACAGTAAATGTGGTGGAGAGCAAAACAGCCGTTTCAGAGCGATAGGACGCTTTTTTGCACATTTCGACTTAAAAAGGCCCTGTCCTCACTGAATATTGAGCTGCAATGTGTGATTTGGATGAGGTTTTATCATTACAAGCTCGCATGGGATGTGTAATGAGGGAAAAAGCATGATTTTTATCCTCCACGAGAGGGGCCCTGACAGCGCCCC
Organism: Chelon labrosus; assembly: GCF_963514085.1. Classification (NCBI taxonomy): domain Eukaryota; kingdom Metazoa; phylum Chordata; class Actinopteri; order Mugiliformes; family Mugilidae; genus Chelon; species Chelon labrosus. The sequence goes on along the minus strand of NW_028181795.1, from coordinate 66,357 downwards.
ATTCATCCGGCTGAACGCGCACCCTCGCCGGCTTCCACTGCTCGGGCGAGCCGCTAGGATTGCTCTGCCCCACCGGTCCCGTTCCAAGCCAGCTACCTGCTTGAAACTGCACAATATGCTCACAAGCACCCTGTTCTTCACATGTAGAGGCAAGAAAGAGGCAGAATCGGTCTAATTCGGCCAGTCTGACAGTAAATGTGGTGGAGAGCAAAACAGCCGTTTCAGAGCGATAGGATGCTTTTTTGCACATTTCGACTTAAAAAGGCCCTGTCCTCACTGAATATTGAGCTGCAATGTGTGATTTGGATGAGGTTTTATCATTACAAGCTCGCATGGGATGTGTAATGAGGGAAAAAGCATGATTTTTATCCTCCACGAGAGGGGCCCTGACAGCGCCCCATTCATCCGGCTGAACGCGCACCCTCGCCGGCTTCCACTGCTCGGGCGAGCCGCTAGGATTGCTCTGCCCCACCGGTCCCGTTCCAAGCCAGCTACCTGCTTGAAACTGCACAATATGCTCACAAGCACCCTGTTCTTCACATGCAGAGGCAAGAAAGAGGCAGAATCGGTCTAATTCGGCCAGTCTGACAGTAAATGTGGTGGAGAGCAAAACAGCCGTTTCAGAGCGATAGGACGCTTTTTTGCACATTTCGACTTAAAAAGGCCCTGTCCTCACTGAATATTGAGCTGCAATGTGTGATTTGGATGAGGTTTTATCATTACAAGCTCGCATGGGATGTGTAATGAGGGAAAAAGCATGATTTTTATCCTCCACGAGAGGGGCCCTGACAGCGCCCCATTCATCCGGCTGAACGCGCACCCTCGCCGGCTTCCACTGCTCGGGCGAGCCGCTAGGATTGCTCTGCCCCACCGGTCCCGTTCCAAGCCAGCTACCTGCTTGAAACTGCACAATATGCTCACAAGCACCCTGTTCTTCACATGCAGAGGCAAGAAAGAGGCAGAATCGGTCTAATTCGGCCAGTCTGACAGTAAATGTGGTGGAGAGCAAAACAGCCGTTTCAGAGCGATAGGATGCTTTTTTGCACATTTCGACTTAAAAAGGCCCTGTCCTCACTGAATATTGAGCTGCAATGTGTGATTTGGATGAGGTTTTATCATTACAAGCTCGCATGGGATGTGTAATGAGGGAAAAAGCATGATTTTTTATCCTCCACGAGAGGGGCCCTGACAGCGCCCCATTCATCCGGCTGAACGCGCACCCTCGCCGGCTTCCACTGTTCGGGCGAGCCGCTAGGATTGCTCTGCCCCACCGGTCCCGTTCCAAGCCAGCTACCTGCTTGAAACTGCACAATATGCTCACAAGCACCCTGTTCTTCACATGCAGAGGCAAGAAAGAGGCAGAATCGGTCTAATTCGGCCAGTCTGACAGTAAATGTGGTGGAGAGCAAAACAGCCGTTTCAGAGCGATAGGACGCTTTTTTGCACATTTCGACTTAAAAAGGCCCTGTCCTCACTGAATATTGAGCTGCAATGTGTGATTTGGATGAGGTTTTATCATTACAAGCTCGCATGGGATGTGTAATGAGGGAAAAAGCATGATTTTTATCCTCCACGAGAGGGGCCCTGACAGCGCCCCATTCATCCGGCTGAACGCGCACCCTCGCCGGCTTCCACTGCTCGGGCGAGCCGCTAGGATTGCTCTGCCCCACCGGTCCCGTTCCAAGCCAGCTACCTGCTTGAAACTGCACAATATGCTCACAAGCACCCTGTTCTTCACATGTAGAGGCAAGAAAGAGGCAGAATCGGTCTAATTCGGCCAGTCTGACAGTAAATGTGGTGGAGAGCAAAACAGCCGTTTCAGAGCGATAGGATGCTTTTTTGCACATTTCGACTTAAAAAGGCCCTGTCCTCACTGAATATTGAGCTGCAATGTGTGATTTGGATGAGGTTTTATCATTACAAGCTCGCATGGGATGTGTAATGAGGGAAAAAGCATGATTTTTTATCCTCCACGAGAGGGGCCCTGACAGCGCCCCATTCATCCGGCTGAACGCGCACCCTCGCCGGCTTCCACTGTTCGGGCGAGCCGCTAGGATTGCTCTGCCCCACCGGTCCCGTTCCAAGCCAGCTACCTGCTTGAAACTGCACAATATGCTCACAAGCACCCTGTTCTTCACATGCAGAGGCAAGAAAGAGGCAGAATCGGTCTAATTCGGCCAGTCTGACAGTAAATGTGGTGGAGAGCAAAACAGCCGTTTCAGAGCGATAGGACGCTTTTTTGCACATTTCGACTTAAAAAGGCCCTGTCCTCACTGAATATTGAGCTGCAATGTGTGATTTGGATGAGGTTTTATCATTACAAGCTCGCATGGGATGTGTAATGAGGGAAAAAGCATGATTTTTATCCTCCACGAGAGGGGCCCTGACAGCGCCCCATTCATCCGGCTGAACGCGCACCCTCGCCGGCTTCCACTGCTCGGGCGAGCCGCTAGGATTGCTCTGCCCCACCGGTCCCGTTCCAAGCCAGCTACCTGCTTGAAACTGCACAATATGCTCACAAGCACCCTGTTCTTCACATGTAGAGGCAAGAAAGAGGCAGAATCGGTCTAATTCGGCCAGTCTGACAGTAAATGTGGTGGAGAGCAAAACAGCCGTTTCAGAGCGATAGGATGCTTTTTTGCACATTTCGACTTAAAAAGGCCCTGTCCTCACTGAATATTGAGCTGCAATGTGTGATTTGGATGAGGTTTTATCATTACAAGCTCGCATGGGATGTGTAATGAGGGAAAAAGCATGATTTTTATCCTCCACGAGAGGGGCCCTGACAGCGCCCCATTCATCCGGCTGAACGCGCACCCTCGCCGGCTTCCACTACTCGGGCGAGCCGCTAGGATTGCTCTGCCCCACCGGTCCCGTTCCAAGCCAGCTACCTGCGTGAAACTGCACAATATGCTCACTAGCACCCTGTTCTTCACATGTAGAGGCAAGAAAGAGGCAGAATCGGTCTAATTCGGCCAGTCTGACAGTAAATGTGGTGGAGAGCAAAACAGCCGTTTCAGAGCGATAGGATGCTTTTTTGCACATTTCGACTTAAAAAGGCCCTGTCCTCACTGAATATTGAGCTGCAATGTGTGATTTGGATGAGGTTTTGTCATTACAAGCTCGCATGGGATGTGTAATGAGGGAAAAAGCATGATTTTTATCCTCCACGAGAGGGGCCCTGACAGCGCCCCATTCATCCGGCTGAACGCGCACCCTCGCCGGCTTCCACTGCTCGGGCGAGCCGCTAGGATTGCTCTGCCCCACCGGTCCCGTTCCAAGCCAGCTACCTGCTTGAAACTGCACAATATGCTCACAAGCACCCTGTTCTTCACATGTAGAGGCAAGAAAGAGGCAGAATCGGTCTAATTCGGCCAGTCTGACAGTAAATGTGGTGGAGAGCAAAACAGCCGTTTCAGAGCGATAGGATGCTTTTTTGCACATTTCGACTTAAAAAGGCCCTGTCCTCACTGAATATTGAGCTGCAATGTGTGATTTGGATGAGGTTTTATCATTACAAGCTCGCATGGGATGTGTAATGAGGGAAAAAGCATGATTTTTATCCTCCACGAGAGGGGCCCTGACAGCGCCCCATTCATCCGGCTGAACGCGCACCCTCGCCGGCTTCCACTACTCGGGCGAGCCGCTAGGATTGCTCTGCCCCACCGGTCCCGTTCCAAGCCAGCTACCTGCGTGAAACTGCACAATATGCTCACTAGCACCCTGTTCTTCACATGTAGAGGCAAGAAAGAGGCAGAATCGGTCTAATTCGGCCAGTCTGACAGTAAATGTGGTGGAGAGCAAAACAGCCGTTTCAGAGCGATAGGATGCTTTTTTGCACATTTCGACTTAAAAAGGCCCTGTCCTCACTGAATATTGAGCTGCAATGTGTGATTTGGATGAGGTTTTGTCATTACAAGCTCGCATGGGATGTGTAATGAGGGAAAAAGCATGATTTTTATCCTCCACGAGAGGGGCCCTGACAGCGCCCCATTCATCCGGCTGAACGCGCACCCTCGCCGGCTTCCACTGCTCGGGCGAGCCGCTAGGATTGCTCTGCCCCACCGGTCCCGTTCCAAGCCAGCTACCTGCTTGAAACTGCACAATATGCTCACAAGCACCCTGTTCTTCACATGCAGAGGCAAGAAAGAGGCAGAATCGGTCTAATTCGGCCAGTCTGACAGTAAATGTGGTGGAGAGCAAAACAGCCGTTTCAGAGCGATAGGACGCTTTTTTGCACATTTCGACTTAAAAAGGCCCTGTCCTCACTGAATATTGAGCTGCAATGTGTGATTTGGATGAGGTTTTATCATTACAAGCTCGCATGGGATGTGTAATGAGGGAAAAAGCATGATTTTTATCCTCCACGAGAGGGGCCCTGACAGCGCCCCATTCATCCGGCTGAACGCGCACCCTCGCCGGCTTCCACTGCTCGGGCGAGCCGCTAGGATTGCTCTGCCCCACCGGTCCCGTTCCAAGCCAGCTACCTTCGTGAAACTGCACAATATGCTCACAAGCACCCTGTTCTTCACATGTAGAGGCAAGAAAGAGGCAGAATCGGTCTAATTCGGCCAGTCTGACAGTAAATGTGGTGGAGAGCAAAACAGCCGTTTCAGAGCGATAGGATGCTTTTTTGCACATTTCGACTTAAAAAGGCCCTGTCCTCACTGAATATTGAGCTGCAATGTGTGATTTGGATGAGGTTTTATCATTACAAGCTCGCATGGGATGTGTAATGAGGGAAAAAGCATGATTTTTTATCCTCCACGAGAGGGGCCCTGACAGCGCCCCATTCATCCGGCTGAACGCGCACCCTCGCCGGCTTCCACTGTTCGGGCGAGCCGCTAGGATTGCTCTGCCCCACCGGTCCCGTTCCAAGCCAGCTACCTGCTTGAAACTGCACAATATGCTCACAAGCACCCTGTTCTTCACATGCAGAGGCAAGAAAGAGGCAGAATCGGTCTAATTCGGCCAGTCTGACAGTAAATGTGGTGGAGAGCAAAACAGCCGTTTCAGAGCGATAGGACGCTTTTTTGCACATTTCGACTTAAAAAGGCCCTGTCCTCACTGAATATTGAGCTGCAATGTGTGATTTGGATGAGGTTTTATCATTACAAGCTCGCATGGGATGTGTAATGAGGGAAAAAGCATGATTTTTATCCTCCACGAGAGGGGCCCTGACAGCGCCCCATTCATTCGGCTGAACGCGCACCCTCGCCGGCTTCCACTGCTCGGGCGAGCCGCTAGGATTGCTCTGCCCCACCGGTCCCGTTCCAAGCCAGCTACCTGCGTGAAACTGCACAATATGCTCACAAGCACCCTGTTCTTCACATGTAGAGGCAAGAAAGAGGCAGAATCGGTCTAATTCGGCCAGTCTGACAGTAAATGTGGTGGAGAGCAAAACAGCCGTTTCAGAGCGATAGGATGCTTTTTTGCACATTTCGACTTAAAAAGGCCCTGTCCTCACTGAATATTGAGCTGCAATGTGAGATTTGGATGAGGTTTTATCATTACAAGCTCGCATGGGATGTGTAATGAGGGAAAAAGCATGATTTTTATCCTCCACGAGAGGGGCCCTGACAGCGCCCCATTCATCCGGCTGAACGCGCACCCTCGCCGGCTTCCACTGCTCGGGCGAGCCGCTAGGATTGCTCTGCCCCACCGGTCCCGTTCCAAGCCAGCTACCTGCTTGAAACTGCACAATATGCTCACAAGCACCCTGTTCTTCACATGCAGAGGCAAGAAAGAGGCAGAATCGGTCTAATTCGGCCAGTCTGACAGTAAATGTGGTGGAGAGCAAAACAGCCGTTTCAGAGCGATAGGATGCTTTTTTGCACATTTCGACTTAAAAAGGCCCTGTCCTCACTGAATATTGAGCTGCAATGTGTGATTTGGATGAGGTTTTATCATTACAAGCTCGCATGGGATGTGTAATGAGGGAAAAAGCATGATTTTTTATCCTCCACGAGAGGGGCCCTGACAGCGCCCCATTCATCCGGCTGAACGCGCACCCTCGCCGGCTTCCACTGTTCGGGCGAGCCGCTAGGATTGCTCTGCCCCACCGGTCCCGTTCCAAGCCAGCTACCTGCTTGAAACTGCACAATATGCTCACAAGCACCCTGTTCTTCACATGCAGAGGCAAGAAAGAGGCAGAATCGGTCTAATTCGGCCAGTCTGACAGTAAATGTGGTGGAGAGCAAAACAGCCGTTTCAGAGCGATAGGACGCTTTTTTGCACATTTCGACTTAAAAAGGCCCTGTCCTCACTGAATATTGAGCTGCAATGTGTGATTTGGATGAGGTTTTATCATTACAAGCTCGCATGGGATGTGTAATGAGGGAAAAAGCATGATTTTTATCCTCCACGAGAGGGGCCCTGACAGCGCCCCATTCATCCGGCTGAACGCGCACCCTCGCCGGCTTCCACTGCTCGGGCGAGCCGCTAGGATTGCTCTGCCCCACCGGTCCCGTTCCAAGCCAGCTACCTGCTTGAAACTGCACAATATGCTCACAAGCACCCTGTTCTTCACATGCAGAGGCAAGAAAGAGGCAGAATCGGTCTAATTCGGCCAGTCTGACAGTAAATGTGGTGGAGAGCAAAACAGCCGTTTCAGAGCGATAGGACGCTTTTTTGCACATTTCGACTTAAAAAGGCCCTGTCCTCACTGAATATTGAGCTGCAATGTGTGATTTGGATGAGGTTTTATCATTACAAGCTCGCATGGGATGTGTAATGAGGGAAAAAGCATGATTTTTATCCTCCACGAGAGGGGCCCTGACAGCGCCCCATTCATCCGGCTGAACGCGCACCCTCGCCGGCTTCCACTACTCGGGCGAGCCGCTAGGATTGCTCTGCCCCACCGGTCCCGTTCCAAGCCAGCTACCTGCGTGAAACTGCACAATATGCTCACTAGCACCCTGTTCTTCACATGTAGAGGCAAGAAAGAGGCAGAATCGGTCTAATTCGGCCAGTCTGACAGTAAATGTGGTGGAGAGCAAAACAGCCGTTTCAGAGCGATAGGATGCTTTTTTGCACATTTGGACTTAAAAAGGCCCTGTCCTCACTGAATATTGAGCTGCAATGTGTGATTTGGATGAGGTTTTATCATTACAAGCTCGCATGGGATGTGTAATGAGGGAAAAAGCATGATTTTTATCCTCCACGAGAGGGGCCCTGACAGCGCCCCATTCATCCGGCTGAACGCGCACCCTCGCCGGCTTCCACTGCTCGGGCGAGCCGCTAGGATTGCTCTACCCCACCGGTCCCGTTCCAAGCCAGCTACCTGCTTGAAACTGCACAATATGCTCACAAGCACCCTGTTCTTCACATGTAGAGGCAAGAAAGAGGCAGAATCGGTCTAATTCGGCCAGTCTGACAGTAAATGTGGTGGAGAGCAAAACAGCCGTTTCAGAGCGATATGATGCTTTTTTGCACATTTCGACTTAAAAAGGCCCTGTCCTCACTGAATATTGAGCTGCAATGTGTGATTTGGATGAGGTTTTATCATTACAAGCTCGCATGGGATGTGTAATGAGGGAAAAAGCATGATTTTTATCCTCCACGAGAGGGGCCCTGACAGCGCCCCATTCATCCGGCTGAACGCGCACCCTCGCCGGCTTCCACTGCTCGGGCGAGCCGCTAGGATTGCTCTGCCCCACCGGTCCCGTTCCAAGCCAGCTACCTGCTTGAAACTGCACAATATGCTCACAAGCACCCTGTTCTTCACATGCAGAGGCAAGAAAGAGGCAGAATCGGTCTAATTCGGCCAGTCTGACAGTAAATGTGGTGGAGAGCAAAACAGCCGTTTCAGAGCGATAGGACGCTTTTTTGCACATTTCGACTTAAAAAGGCCCTGTCCTCACTGAATATTGAGCTGCAATGTGTGATTTGGATGAGGTTTTATCATTACAAGCTCGCATGGGATGTGTAATGAGGGAAAAAGCATGATTTTTATCCTCCACGAGAGGGGCCCTGACAGCGCCCCATTCATCCGGCTGAACGCGCACCCTCGCCGGCTTCCACTGCTCGGGCGAGCCGCTAGGATTGCTCTGCCCCACCGGTCCCGTTCCAAGCCAGCTACCTGCGTGAAACTGCACAATATGCTCACAAGCACCCTGTTCTTCACATGTAGAGGCAAGAAAGAGGCAGAATCGGTCTAATTCGGCCAGTCTGACAGTAAATGTGGTGGAGAGCAAAACAGCCGTTTCAGAGCGATAGGATGCATTTTTGCACATTTCGACTTAAAAAGGCCCTGTCCTCACTGAATATTGAGCTGCAATGTGAGATTTGGATGAGGTTTTATCATTACAAGCTCGCATGGGATGTGTAATGAGGGAAAAAGCATGATTTTTATCCTCCACGAGAGGGGCCCTGACAGCGCCCCATTCATCCGGCTGAACGTGCACCCTCGCCGGCTTCCACTGCTCGGGCGAGCCGCTAGGATTGCTCTGCCCCACCGGTCCCGTTCCAAGCCAGCTACCTGCTTGAAACTGCACAATATGCTCACAAGCACCCTGTTCTTCACATGCAGAGGCAAGAAAGAGGCAGAATCGGTCTAATTCGGCCAGTCTGACAGTAAATGTGGTGGAGAGCAAAACAGCCGTTTCAGAGCGATAGGACGCTTTTTTGCACATTTCGACTTAAAAAGGCCCTGTCCTCACTGAATATTGAGCTGCAATGTGTGATTTGGATGAGGTTTTATCATTACAAGCTCGCATGGGATGTGTAATGAGGGAAAAAGCATGATTTTTATCCTCCACGAGAGGGGCCCTGACAGCGCCCCATTCATCCGGCTGAACGCGCACCCTCGCCGGCTTCCACTGCTCGGGCGAGCCGCTAGGATTGCTCTGCCCCACCGGTCCCGTTCCAAGCCAGCTACCTGCTTGAAACTGCACAATATGCTCACAAGCACCCTGTTCTTCACATGTAGAGGCAAGAAAGAGGCAGAATCGGTCTAATTCGGCCAGTCTGACAGTAAATGTGGTGGACAGCAAAACAGCCGTTTCAGAGCGATAGGATGCTTTTTTGCACATTTCGACTTAAAAAGGCCCTGTCCTCACTGAATATTGAGCTGCAATGTGTGATTTGGATGAGGTTTTATCATTACAAGCTCGCATGGGATGTGTAATGAGGGAAAAAGCATGATTTTTATCCTCCACGAGAGGGGCCCTGACAGCGCCCCATTCATCCGGCTGAACGCGCACCCTCGCCGGCTTCCACTGCTCGGGCGAGCCGCTAGGATTGCTCTGCCCCACCGGTCCCGTTCCAAGCCAGCTACCTGCGTGAAACTGCACAGTATGCTCACAAGCACCCTGTTCTTCACATGTAGAGGCAAGAAAGAGGCAGAATCGGTCTAATTCGGCCAGTCTGACAGTAAATGTGGTGGAGAGCAAAACAGCCGTTTCAGAGCGATAGGATGCTTTTTTGCACATTTCGACTTAAAAAGGCCCAGTCCTCACTGAATATTGAGCTGCAATGTGTGATTTGGATGAGGTTTTATCATTACAAGCTCGCATTGGATGTGTAATGAGGGAAAAAGCATGATTTTTATCCTCCACGAGAGGGGCCCTGACAGCGCCCCATTCATCCGGCTGAACGCGCACCCTCGCCGGCTTCCACTGCTCGGGCGAGCCGCTAGGATTGCTCTGCCCCACCGGTCCCGTTCCAAGCCAGCTACCTGCTTGAAACTGCACAATATGCTCACAAGCACCCTGTTCTTCACATGCAGAGGCAAGAAAGAGGCAGAATCGGTCTAATTCGGCCAGTCTGACAGTAAATGTGGTGGAGAGCAAAACAGCCGTTTCAGAGCGATAGGACGCTTTTTTGCACATTTCGACTTAAAAAGGCCCTGTCCTCACTGAATATTGAGCTGCAATGTGTGATTTGGATGAGGTTTTATCATTACAAGCTCGCATGGGATGTGTAATGAGGGAAAAAGCATGATTTTTATCCTCCACGAGAGGGGCCCTGACAGCGCCCCATTCATCCGGCTGAACGCGCACCCTCGCCGGCTTCCACTGCTCGGGCGAGCCGCTAGGATTGCTCTGCCCCACCGGTCCCGTTCCAAGCCAGCTACCTGCTTGAAACTGCACAATATGCTCACAAGCACCCTGTTCTTCACATGCAGAGGCAAGAAAGAGGCAGAATCGGTCTAATTCGGCCAGTCTGACAGTAAATGTGGTGGAGAGCAAAACAGCCGTTTCAGAGCGATAGGATGCTTTTTTGCACATTTCGACTTAAAAAGGCCCTGTCCTCACTGAATATTGAGCTGCAATGTGTGATTTGGATGAGGTTTTATCATTACAAGCTCGCATGGGATGTGTAATGAGGGAAAAAGCATGATTTTTTATCCTCCACGAGAGGGGCCCTGACAGCGCCCCATTCATCCGGCTGAACGCGCACCCTCGCCGGCTTCCACTGTTCGGGCGAGCCGCTAGGATTGCTCTGCCCCACCGGTCCCGTTCCAAGCCAGCTACCTGCTTGAAACTGCACAATATGCTCACAAGCACCCTGTTCTTCACATGCAGAGGCAAGAAAGAGGCAGAATCGGTCTAATTCGGCCAGTCTGACAGTAAATGTGGTGGAGAGCAAAACAGCCGTTTCAGAGCGATAGGACGCTTTTTTGCACATTTCGACTTAAAAAGGCCCTGTCCTCACTGAATATTGAGCTGCAATGTGTGATTTGGATGAGGTTTTATCATTACAAGCTCGCATGGGATGTGTAATGAGGGAAAAAGCATGATTTTTATCCTCCACGAGAGGGGCCCTGACAGCGCCCCATTCATCCGGCTGAACGCGCACCCTCGCCGGCTTCCACTGCTCGGGCGAGCCGCTAGGATTGCTCTGCCCCACCGGTCCCGTTCCAAGCCAGCTACCTGCTTGAAACTGCACAATATGCTCACAAGCACCCTGTTCTTCACATGTAGAGGCAAGAAAGAGGCAGAATCGGTCTAATTCGGCCAGTCTGACAGTAAATGTGGTGGAGAGCAAAACAGCCGTTTCAGAGCGATAGGATGCTTTTTTGCACATTTCGACTTAAAAAGGCCCTGTCCTCACTGAATATTGAGCTGCAATGTGTGATTTGGATGAGGTTTTATCATTACAAGCTCGCATGGGATGTGTAATGAGGGAAAAAGCATGATTTTTTATCCTCCACGAGAGGGGCCCTGACAGCGCCCCATTCATCCGGCTGAACGCGCACCCTCGCCGGCTTCCACTGTTCGGGCGAGCCGCTAGGATTGCTCTGCCCCACCGGTCCCGTTCCAAGCCAGCTACCTGCTTGAAACTGCACAATATGCTCACAAGCACCCTGTTCTTCACATGCAGAGGCAAGAAAGAGGCAGAATCGGTCTAATTCGGCCAGTCTGACAGTAAATGTGGTGGAGAGCAAAACAGCCGTTTCAGAGCGATAGGACGCTTTTTTGCACATTTCGACTTAAAAAGGCCCTGTCCTCACTGAATATTGAGCTGCAATGTGTGATTTGGATGAGGTTTTATCATTACAAGCTCGCATGGGATGTGTAATGAGGGAAAAAGCATGATTTTTATCCTCCACGAGAGGGGCCCTGACAGCGCCCCATTCATCCGGCTGAACGCGCACCCTCGCCGGCTTCCACTGCTCGGGCGAGCCGCTAGGATTGCTCTACCCCACCGGTCCCGTTCCAAGCCAGCTACCTGCTTGAAACTGCACAATATGCTCACAAGCACCCTGTTCTTCACATGTAGAGGCAAGAAAGAGGCAGAATCGGTCTAATTCGGCCAGTCTGACAGTAAATGTGGTGGAGAGCAAAACAGCCGTTTCAGAGCGATATGATGCTTTTTTGCACATTTCGACTTAAAAAGGCCCTGTCCTCACTGAATATTGAGCTGCAATGTGTGATTTGGATGAGGTTTTATCATTACAAGCTCGCATGGGATGTGTAATGAGGGAAAAAGCATGATTTTTATCCTCCACGAGAGGGGCCCTGACAGCGCCCCATTCATCCGGCTGAACGCGCACCCTCGCCGGCTTCCACTACTCGGGCGAGCCGCTAGGATTGCTCTGCCCCACCGGTCCCGTTCCAAGCCAGCTACCTGCGTGAAACTGCACAATATGCTCACTAGCACCCTGTTCTTCACATGTAGAGGCAAGAAAGAGGCAGAATCGGTCTAATTCGGCCAGTCTGACAGTAAATGTGGTGGAGAGCAAAACAGCCGTTTCAGAGCGATAGGATGCTTTTTTGCACATTTCGACTTAAAAAGGCCCTGTCCTCACTGAATATTGAGCTGCAATGTGTGATTTGGATGAGGTTTTGTCATTACAAGCTCGCATGGGATGTGTAATGAGGGAGAAAGCATGATTTTTATCCTCCACGAGAGGGGCCCTGACAGCGCCCCATTCATCCGGCTGAACGCGCACCCTCGCCGGCTTCCACTGCTCGGGCGAGCCGCTAGGATTGCTCTGCCCCACCGGTCCCGTTCCAAGCCAGCTACCTGCGTGAAACTGCACAATATGCTCACAAGCACCCTGTTCTTCACATGTAGAGGCAAGAAAGAGGCAGAATCGGTCTAATTCGGCCAGTCTGACAGTAAATGTGGTGGAGAGCAAAACAGCCGTTTCAGAGCGATAGGATGCTTTTTTGCACATTTCGACTTAAAAAGGCCCTGTCCTCACTGAATATTGAGCTGCAATGTGTGATTTGGATGAGGTTTTATCATTACAAGCTCGCATGGGATGTGTAATGAGGGAAAAAGCATGATTTTTATCCTCCACGAGAGGGGCCCTGACAGCGCCCCATTCATCCGGCTGAACGCGCACCCTCGCCGGCTTCCACTGCTCGGGCGAGCCGCTAGGATTGCTCTGCCCCACCGGTCCCGTTCCAAGCCAGCTACCTGCGTGAAACTGCACAATATGCTCACAAGCACCCTGTTCTTCACATGTAGAGGCAAGAAAGAGGCAGAATCGGTCTAATTCGGCCAGTCTGACAGTAAATGTGGTGGAGAGCAAAACAGCCGTTTCAGAGCGATAGGATGCATTTTTGCACATTTCGACTTAAAAAGGCCCTGTCCTCACTGAATATTGAGCTGCAATGTGAGATTTGGATGAGGTTTTATCATTACAAGCTCGCATGGGATGTGTAATGAGGGAAAAAGCATGATTTTTATCCTCCACGAGAGGGGCCCTGACAGCGCCCCATTCATCCGGCTGAACGTGCACCCTCGCCGGCTTCCACTGCTCGGGCGAGCCGCTAGGATTGCTCTGCCCCACCGGTCCCGTTCCAAGCCAGCTACCTGCTTGAAACTGCACAATATGCTCACAAGCACCCTGTTCTTCACATGCAGAGGCAAGAAAGAGGCAGAATCGGTCTAATTCGGCCAGTCTGACAGTAAATGTGGTGGAGAGCAAAACAGCCGTTTCAGAGCGATAGGACGCTTTTTTGCACATTTCGACTTAAAAAGGCCCTGTCCTCACTGAATATTGAGCTGCAATGTGTGATTTGGATGAGGTTTTATCATTACAAGCTCGCATGGGATGTGTAATGAGGGAAAAAGCATGATTTTTATCCTCCACGAGAGGGGCCCTGACAGCGCCCCATTCATCCGGCTGAACGCGCACCCTCGCCGGCTTCCACTGCTCGGGCGAGCCGCTAGGATTGCTCTGCCCCACCGGTCCCGTTCCAAGCCAGCTACCTGCTTGAAACTGCACAATATGCTCACAAGCACCCTGTTCTTCACATGCAGAGGCACGAAAGAGGCAGAATCGGTCTAATTCGGCCAGTCTGACAGTAAATGTGGTGGAGAGCAAAACAGCCGTTTCAGAGCGATAGGACGCTTTTTTGCACATTTCGACTTAAAAAGGCCCTGTCCTCACTGAATATTGAGCTGCAATGTGTGATTTGGATGAGGTTTTATCATTACAAGCTCGCATGGGATGTGTAATGAGGGAAAAAGCATGATTTTTATCCTCCACGAGAGGGGCCCTGACAGCGCCCCATTCATCCGGCTGAACGCGCACCCTCGCCGGCTTCCACTACTCGGGCGAGCCGCTAGGATTGCTCTGCCCCACCGGTCCCGTTCCAAGCCAGCTACCTGCGTGAAACTGCACAATATGCTCACTAGCACCCTGTTCTTCACATGTAGAGGCAAGAAAGAGGCAGAATCGGTCTAATTCGGCCAGTCTGACAGTAAATGTGGTGGAGAGCAAAACAGCCGTTTCAGAGCGATAGGATGCTTTTTTGCACATTTCGACTAAAAAAGGCCCTGTCCTCACTGAATATTGAGCTGCAATGTGTGATTTGGATGAGGTTTTATCATTACAAGCTCGCATGGGATGTGTAATGAGGGAAAAAGCATGATTTTTATCCTCCACGAGAGGGGCCCTGACAGCGCCCCATTCATCCGGCTGAACGCGCACCCTCGCCGGCTTCCACTGCTCGGGCGAGCCGCTAGGATTGCTCTGCCCCACCGGTCCCGTTCCAAGCCAGCTACCTGCTTGAAACTGCACAATATGCTCACAAGCACCCTGTTCTTCACATGCAGAGGCAAGAAAGAGGCAGAATCGGTCTAATTCGGCCAGTCTGACAGTAAATGTGGTGGAGAGCAAAACAGCCGTTTCAGAGCGATAGGACGCTTTTTTGCACATTTTGACTTAAAAAGGCCCTGTCCTCACTGAATATTGAGCTGCAATGTGTGATTTGGATGAGGTTTTATCATTACAAGCTCGCATGGGATGTGTAATGAGGGAAAAAGCATGATTTTTATCCTCCACGAGAGGGGCCCTGACAGCGCCCCATTCATCCGGCTGAACGCGCACCCTCGCCGGCTTCCACTGCTCGGGCGAGCCGCTAGGATTGCTCTGCCCCACCGGTCCCGTTCCAAGCCAGCTACCTGCTTGAAACTGCACAATATGCTCACAAGCACCCTGTTCTTCACATGTAGAGGCAAGAAAGAGGCAGAATCGGTCTAATTCGGCCAGTCTGACAGTAAATGTGGTGGAGAGCAAAACAGCCGTTTCAGAGCGATAGGATGCTTTTTTGCACATTTCGACTTAAAAAGGCCCTGTCCTCACTGAATATTGAGCTGCAATGTGTGATTTGGATGAGGTTTTATCATTACAAGCTCGCATGGGATGTGTAATGAGGGAAAAAGCATGATTTTTATCCTCCACGAGAGGGGCCCTGACAGCGCCCCATTCATCCGGCTGAACGCGCACCCTCGCCGGCTTCCACTGCTCGGGCGAGCCGCTAGGATTGCTCTGCCCCACCGGTCCCGTTCCAAGCCAGCTACCTGCTTGAAACTGCACAATATGCTCACAAGCACCCTGTTCTTCACATGTAGAGGCAAGAAAGAGGCAGAATCGGTCTAATTCGGCCAGTCTGACAGTAAATGTGGTGGAGAGCAAAACAGCCGTTTCAGAGCGATAGGATGCTTTTTTGCACATTTCGACTTAAAAAGGCCCTGTCCTCACTGAATATTGAGCTGCAATGTGTGATTTGGATGAGGTTTTGTCATTACAAGCTCGCATGGGATGTGTAATGAGGGAAAAAGCATGATTTTTATCCTCCACGAGAGGGGCCCTGACAGCGCCCCATTCATCCGGCTGAACGCGCACCCTCGCCGGCTTCCACTGCTCGGGCGAGCCGCTAGGATTGCTCTGCCCCACCGGTCCCGTTCCAAGCCAGCTACCTGCTTGAAACTGCACAATATGCTCACAAGCACCCTGTTCTTCACATGTAGAGGCAAGAAAGAGGCAGAATCGGTCTAATTCGGCCAGTCTGACAGTAAATGTGGTGGAGAGCAAAACAGCCGTTTCAGAGCGATAGGATGCTTTTTTGCACATTTCGACTTAAAAAGGCCCTGTCCTCACTGAATATTGAGCTGCAATGTGTGATTTGGATGAGGTTTTATCATTACAAGCTCGCATGGGATGTGTAATGAGGGAAAAAGCATGATTTTTATCCTCCACGAGAGGGGCCCTGACAGCGCCCCATTCATCCGGCTGAACGCGCACCCTCGCCGGCTTCCACTGCTCGGGCGAGCCGCTAGGATTGCTCTGCCCCACCGGTCCCGTTCCAAGCCAGCTACCTGCTTGAAACTGCACAATATGCTCACAAGCACCCTGTTCTTCACATGCAGAGGCAAGAAAGAGGCAGAATCGGTCTAATTCGGCCAGTCTGACAGTAAATGTGGTGGAGAGCAAAACAGCCGTTTCAGAGCGATAGGGGACTTTTTTGCACATTTCGACTTAAAAAGGCCCTGTCCTCACTGAATATTGAGCTGCAATGTGTGATTTGGATGAGGTTTTATCATTACAAGCTCGCATGGGATGTGTAATGAGGGAAAAAGCATGATTTTTATCCTCCACGAGAGGGGCCCTGACAGCGCCCCATTCATCCGGCTGAACGCGCACCCTCGCCGGCTTCCACTGCTCGGGCGAGCCGCTAGGATTGCTCTGCCCCACCGGTCCCGTTCCAAGCCAGCTACCTGCTTGAAACTGCACAATATGCTCACAAGCACCCTGTTCTTCACATGCAGAGGCAAGAAAGAGGCAGAATCGGTCTAATTCGGCCAGTCTGACAGTAAATGTGGTGGAGAGCAAAACAGCCGTTTCAGAGCGATAGGGGACTTTTTTGCACATTTCGACTTAAAAAGGCCCTGTCCTCACTGAATATTGAGCTGCAATGTGTGATTTGGATGAGGTTTTATCATTACAAGCTCGCATGGGATGTGTAATGAGGGAAAAAGCATGATTTTTATCCTCCACGAGAGGGGCCCTGACAGCGCCCCATTCATCCGGCTGAACGCGCACCCTCGCCGGCTTCCACTGCTCGGGCGAGCCGCTAGGATTGCTCTGCCCCACCGGTCCCGTTCCAAGCCAGCTACCTGCTTGAAACTGCACAATATGCTCACAAGCACCCTGTTCTTCACATGCAGAGGCAAGAAAGAGGCAGAATCGGTCTAATTCGGCCAGTCTGACAGTAAATGTGGTGGAGAGCAAAACAGCCGTTTCAGAGCGATAGGACGCTTTTTTGCACATTTCGACTTAAAAAGGCCCTGTCCTCACCGAATATTGAGCTGCAATGTGTGATTTGGATGAGGTTTTATCATTACAAGCTCGCATGGGATGTGTAATGAGGGAAAAAGCATGATTTTTATCCTCCACGAGAGGGGCCCTGACAGCGCCCCATTCATCCGGCTGAACGCGCACCCTCGCCGGCTTCCACTGCTCGGGCGAGCCGCTAGGATTGCTCTGCCCCACCGGTCCCGTTCCAAGCCAGCTACCTGCGTGAAACTGCACAATATGCTCACAAGCACCCTGTTCTTCACATTTAGAGGCAAGAAAGAGGCAGAATCGGTCTAATTCGGCCAGTCTGACAGTAAATGTGGTGGAGAGCAAAACAGCCGTTTCAGAGCAATAGGATGCTTTTTTGCACATTTCGACTTAAAAAGGCCCTGTCCTCACTGAATATTGAGCTGCAATGTGAGATTTGGATGAGGTTTTATCATTACAAGCTCGCATGGGATGTGTAATGAGGGACAAAGCATGATTTTTATCCTCCACGAGAGGGGCCCTGACAGCGCCCCATTCATCCGGCTGAACGCGCACCCTCGCCGGCTTCCACTGCTCGGGCGAGCCGCTAGGATTGCTCTGCCCCACCGGTCCCGTTCCAAGCCAGCTACCTGCTTGAAACTGCACAATATGCTCACAAGCACCCTGTTCTTCACATGCAGAGGCAAGAAAGAGGCAGAATCGGTCTAATTCGGCCAGTCTGACAGTAAATGTGGTGGAGAGCAAAACAGCCGTTTCAGAGCGATAGGATGCTTTTTTGCACATTTCGACTTAAAAAGGCCCTGTCCTCACTGAATATTGAGCTGCAATGTGTGATTTGGATGAGGTTTTATCATTACAAGCTCGCATGGGATGTGTAATGAGGGAAAAAGCATGATTTTTTATCCTCCACGAGAGGGGCCCTGACAGCGCCCCATTCATCCGGCTGAACGCGCACCCTCGCCGGCTTCCACTGTTCGGGCGAGCCGCTAGGATTGCTCTGCCCCACCGGTCCCGTTCCAAGCCAGCTACCTGCTTGAAACTGCACAATATGCTCACAAGCACCCTGTTCTTCACATGCAGAGGCAAGAAAGAGGCAGAATCGGTCTAATTCGGCCAGTCTGACAGTAAATGTGGTGGAGAGCAAAACAGCCGTTTCAGAGCGATAGGACGCTTTTTTGCACATTTCGACTTAAAAAGGCCCTGTCCTCACTGAATATTGAGCTGCAATGTGTGATTTGGATGAGGTTTTATCATTACAAGCTCGCATGGGATGTGTAATGAGGGAAAAAGCATGATTTTTATCCTCCACGAGAGGGGCCCTGACAGCGCCCCATTCATCCGGCTGAACGCGCACCCTCGCCGGCTTCCACTGCTCGGGCGAGCCGCTAGGATTGCTCTGCCCCACCGGTCCCGTTCCAAGCCAGCTACCTGCTTGAAACTGCACAATATGCTCACAAGCACCCTGTTCTTCACATGTAGAGGCAAGAAAGAGGCAGAATCGGTCTAATTCGGCCAGTCTGACAGTAAATGTGGTGGAGAGCAAAACAGCCGTTTCAGAGCGATAGGATGCTTTTTTGCACATTTCGACTTAAAAAGGCCCTGTCCTCACTGAATATTGAGCTGCAATGTGTGATTTGGATGAGGTTTTATCATTACAAGCTCGCATGGGATGTGTAATGAGGGAAAAAGCATGATTTTTTATCCTCCACGAGAGGGGCCCTGACAGCGCCCCATTCATCCGGCTGAACGCGCACCCTCGCCGGCTTCCACTGTTCGGGCGAGCCGCTAGGATTGCTCTGCCCCACCGGTCCCGTTCCAAGCCAGCTACCTGCTTGAAACTGCACAATATGCTCACAAGCACCCTGTTCTTCACATACAGAGGCAAGAAAGAGGCAGAATCGGTCTAATTCGGCCAGTCTGACAGTAAATGTGGTGGAGAGCAAAACAGCCGTTTCAGAGCGATAGGACGCTTTTTTGCACATTTCGACTTAAAAAGGCCCTGTCCTCACTGAATATTGAGCTGCAATGTGTGATTTGGATGAGGTTTTATCATTACAAGCTCGCATGGGATGTGTAATGAGGGAAAAAGCATGATTTTTATCCTCCACGAGAGGGGCCCTGACAGCGCCCCATTCATCCGGCTGAACGCGCACCCTCGCCGGCTTCCACTGCTCGGGCGAGCCGCTAGGATTGCTCTGCCCCACCGGTCCCGTTCCAAGCCAGCTACCTGCTTGAAACTGCACAATATGCTTACAAGCACCCTGTTCTTCACATGTAGAGGCAAGAAAGAGGCAGAATCGGTCTAATTCGGCCAGTCTGACAGTAAATGTGGTGGAGAGCAAAACAGCCGTTTCAGAGCGATAGGATGCTTTTTTGCACATTTCGACTTAAAAAGGCCCTGTCCTCACTGAATATTGAGCTGCAATGTGTGATTTGGATGAGGTTTTATCATTACAAGCTCGCATGGGATGTGTAATGAGGGAAAAAGCATGATTTTTATCCTCCACGAGAGGGGCCCTGACAGCGCCCCATTCATCCGGCTGAACGCGCACCCTCGCCGGCTTCCACTACTCGGGCGAGCCGCTAGGATTGCTCTGCCCCACCGGTCCCGTTCCAAGCCAGCTACCTGCGTGAAACTGCACAATATGCTCACTAGCACCCTGTTCTTCACATGTAGAGGCAAGAAAGAGGCAGAATCGGTCTAATTCGGCCAGTCTGACAGTAAATGTGGTGGAGAGCAAAACAGCCGTTTCAGAGCGATAGGATGCTTTTTTGCACATTTCGACTTAAAAAGGCCCTGTCCTCACTGAATATTGAGCTGCAATGTGTGATTTGGATGAGGTTTTGTCATTACAAGCTCGCATGGGATGTGTAATGAGGGAAAAAGCATGATTTTTATCCTCCACGAGAGGGGCCCTGACAGCGCCCCATTCATCTGGCTGAACGCGCACCCTCGCCGGCTTCCACTGCTCGGGCGAGCCGCTAGGATTGCTCTGCCCCACCGGTCCCGTTCCAAGCCAGCTACCTGCGTGAAACTGCACAATATGCTCACAAGCACCCTGTTCTTCACATGTAGAGGCAAGAAAGAGGCAGAATCGGTCTAATTCGGCCAGTCTGACAGTAAATGTGGTGGAGAGCAAAACAGCCGTTTCAGAGCGATAGGATGCTTTTTTGCACATTTCGACTTAAAAAGGCCCTGTCCTCACTGAATATTGAGCTGCAATGTGTGATTTGGATGAGGTTTTATCATTACAAGCTCGCATGGGATGTGTAATGAGGGAAAAAGCATGATTTTTATCCTCCACGAGAGGGGCCCTGACAGCGCCCCATTCATCCGGCTGAACGCGCACCCTCGCCGGCTTCCACTGCTCGGGCGAGCCGCTAGGATTGCTCTGCCCCACCGGTCCCGTTCCAAGCCAGCTACCTGCTTGAAACTGCACAATATGCTCACAAGCACCCTGTTCTTCACATGCAGAGGCAAGAAAGAGGCAGAATCGGTCTAATTCGGCCAGTCTGACAGTAAATGTGGTGGAGAGCAAAACAGCCGTTTCAGAGCGATAGGATGCTTTTTTGCACATTTCGACTTAAAAAGGCCCTGTCCTCACTGAATATTGAGCTGCAATGTGTGATTTGGATGAGGTTTTATCATTACAAGCTCGCATGGGATGTGTAATGAGGGAAAAAGCATGATTTTTATCCTCCACGAGAGGGGCCCTGACAGCGCCCCATTCATCCGGCTGAACGCGCACCCTCGCCGGCTTCCACTGCTCGGGCGAGCCGCTAGGATTGCTCTGCCCCACCGGTCCCGTTCCAAGCCAGCTACCTGCTTGAAACTGCACAATATGCTCACAAGCACCCTGTTCTTCACATGCAGAGGCAAGAAAGAGGCAGAATCGGTCTAATTCGGCCAGTCTGACAGTAAATGTGGTGGAGAGCAAAAACAGCCGTTTCAGAGCGATAGGACGCTTTTTTGCACATTTCGACTTAAAAAGGCCCTGTCCTCACTGAATATTGAGCTGCAATGTGTGATTTGGATGAGGTTTTATCATTACAAGCTCGCATGGGATGTGTAATGAGGGAAAAAGCATGATTTTTATCCTCCACGAGAGGGGCCCTGACAGCGCCCCATTCATCCGGCTGAACGCGCACCCTCGCCGGCTTCCACTGCTCGGGCGAGCCGCTAGGATTGCTCTGCCCCACCGGTCCCGTTCCAAGGCAGCTACCTGCTTGAAACTGCACAATATGCTCACAAGCACCCTGTTCTTCACATGTAGAGGCAAGAAAGAGGCAGAATCGGTCTAATTCGGCCAGTCTGACAGTAAATGTGGTGGAGAGCAAAACAGCCGTTTCAGAGCGATAGGATGCTTTTTTGCACATTTCGACTTAAAAAGGCCCTGTCCTCACTGAATATTGAGCTGCAATGTGTGATTTGGATGAGGTTTTATCATTACAAGCTCGCATGGGATGTGTAATGAGGGAAAAAGCATGATTTTTATCCTCCACGAGAGGGGCCCTGACAGCGCCCCATTCATCCGGCTGAACGCGCACCCTCGCCGGCTTCCACTGCTCGGGCGAGCCGCTAGGATTGCTCTGCCCCACCGGTCCCGTTCCAAGCCAGCTACCTGCTTGAAACTGCACAATATGCTCACAAGCACCCTGTTCTTCACATGCAGAGGCAAGAAAGAGGCAGAATCGGTCTAATTCGGCCAGTCTGACAGTAAATGTGGTGGAGAGCAAAAACAGCCGTTTCAGAGCGATAGGACGCTTTTTTGCACATTTCGACTTAAAAAGGCCCTGTCCTCACTGAATATTGAGCTGCAATGTGTGATTTGGATGAGGTTTTATCATTACAAGCTCGCATGGGATGTGTAATGAGGGAAAAAGCATGATTTTTATCCTCCACGAGAGGGGCCCTGACAGCGCCCCATTCATCCGGCTGAACGCGCACCCTCGCCGGCTTCCACTGCTCGGGCGAGCCGCTAGGATTGCTCTGCCCCACCGGTCCCGTTCCAAGGCAGCTACCTGCTTGAAACTGCACAATATGCTCACAAGCACCCTGTTCTTCACATGTAGAGGCAAGAAAGAGGCAGAATCGGTCTAATTTGGCCAGTCTGACAGTAAATGTGGTGGAGAGCAAAACAGCCGTTTCAGAGCGATAGGATGCTTTTTTGCACATTTCGACTTAAAAAGGCCCTGTCCTCACTGAATATTGAGCTGCAATGTGTGATTTGGATGAGGTTTTATCATTACAAGCTCGCATGGGATGTGTAATGAGGGAAAAAGCATGATTTTTATCCTCCACGAGAGGGGCCCTGACAGCGCCCCATTCATCCGGCTGAACGCGCACCCTCGCCGGCTTCCACTGCTCGGGCGAGCCGCTAGGATTGCTCTGCCCCACCGGTCCCGTTCCAAGCCAGCTACCTGCTTGAAACTGCACAATATGCTCACAAGCACCCTGTTCTTCACATGCAGAGGCAAGAAAGAGGCAGAATCGGTGTAATTCGGCCAGTCTGACAGTAAATGTGGTGGAGAGCAAAACAGCCGTTTCAGAGCGATAGGATGCTTTTTTGCACATTTCGATTTAAAAAGGCCCTGTCCTCACTGAATATTGAGCTGCAATGTGTGATTTGGATGAGGTTTTATCATTACAAGCTCGCATGGGATGTGTAATGAGGGAAAAAGCATGATTTTTATCCTCCACGAGAGGGGCCCTGACAGCGCCTCATTCATCCGGCTGAACGCGCACCCTCGCCGGCTTCCACTGCTCGGGCGAGCCGCTAGGATTGCTCTGCCCCACCGGTCCCGTTCCAAGCCAGCTACCTGCTTGAAACTGCACAATATGCTCACAAGCACCCTGTTCTTCACATGCAGAGGCAAGAAAGAGGCAGAATCGGTCTAATTCGGCCAGTCTGACAGTAAATGTGGTGGAGAGCAAAACAGCCGTTTCAGAGCGATAGGACGCTTTTTTGCACATTTCGACTTAAAAAGGCCCTGTCCTCACTGAATATTGAGCTGCAATGTGTGATTTGGATGAGGTTTTATCATTACAAGCTCGCATGGGATGTGTAATGAGGGAAAAAGCATGATTTTTATCCTCCACGAGAGGGGCCCTGACAGCGCCCCATTCATCCGGCTGAACGCGCACCCTCGCCGGCTTCCACTGCTCGGGCGAGCCGCTAGGATTGCTCTGCCCCACCGGTCCCGTTCCAAGGCAGCTACCTGCTTGAAACTGCACAATATGCTCACAAGCACCCTGTTCTTCACATGCAGAGGCAAGAAAGAGGCAGAATCGGTCTAATTCGGCCAGTCTGACAGTAAATGTGGTGGAGAGCAAAACAGCCGTTTCAGAGCGATAGGACGCTTTTTTGCACATTTCGACTTAAAAAGGCCCTGTCCTCACTGAATATTGAGCTGCAATGTGTGATTTGGATGAGGTTTTATCATTACAAGCTCGCATGGGATGTGTAATGAGGGAAAAAGCATGATTTTTATCCTCCACGAGAGGGGCCCTGACAGCGCCCCATTCATCCGGCTGAACGCGCACCCTCGCCGGCTTCCACTGCTCGGGCGAGCCGCTAGGATTGCTCTGCCCCACCGGTCCCGTTCCAAGCCAGCTACCTGCTTGAAACTGCACAATATGCTCACAAGCACCCTGTTCTTCACATGTAGAGGCAAGAAAGAGGCAGAATCGGTCTAATTCGGCCAGTCTGACAGTAAATGTGGTGGAGAGCAAAACAGCCGTTTCAGAGCGATAGGATGCTTTTTTGCACATTTCGACTTAAAAAGGCCCTGTCCTCACTGAATATTGAGCTGCAATGTGTGATTTGGATGAGGTTTTATCATTACAAGCTCGCATGGGATGTGTAATGAGGGAAAAAGCATGATTTTTATCCTCCACGAGAGGGGCCCTGACAGCGCCCCATTCATCCGGCTGAACGCGCACCCTCGCCGGCTTCCACTGCTCGGGCGAGCCGCTAGGATTGCTCTGCCCCACCGGTCCCGTTCCAAGCCAGCTACCTGCTTGAAACTGCACAATATGCTCACAAGCACCCTGTTCTTCACATGTAGAGGCAAGAAAGAGG
Organism: Chelon labrosus; assembly: GCF_963514085.1. Lineage (NCBI taxonomy): Eukaryota > Metazoa > Chordata > Actinopteri > Mugiliformes > Mugilidae > Chelon > Chelon labrosus. The sequence goes on along the minus strand of NW_028181795.1, from coordinate 42,246 downwards.
CAGAATCGGTCTAATTCGGCCAGTCTGACAGTAAATGTGGTGGAGAGCAAAACAGCCGTTTCAGAGCGATAGGATGCTTTTTTGCACATTTCGACTTAAAAAGGCCCTGTCCTCACTGAATATTGAGCTGCAATGTTTGATTTGGATGAGGTTTTATCATTACAAGCTCGCATGGGATGTGTAATGAGGGAAAAAGCATGATTTTTATCCTCCACGAGAGGGGCCCTGACAGCGCCCCATTCATCCGGCTGAACGCGCACCCTCGCCGGCTTCCACTGCTCGGGCGAGCCGCTAGGATTGCTCTGCCCCACCGGTCCCGTTCCAAGCCAGCTACCTGCTTGAAACTGCACAATATGCTCACAAGCACCCTGTTCTTCACATGCAGAGGCAAGAAAGAGGCAGAATCGGTCTAATTCGGCCAGTCTGACAGTAAATGTGGTGGAGAGCAAAACAGCCGTTTCAGAGCGATAGGATGCTTTTTTGCACATTTCGACTTAAAAAGGCCCTGTCCTCACTGAATATTGAGCTGCAATGTGTGATTTGGATGAGGTTTTATCATTACAAGCTCGCATGGGATGTGTAATGAGGGAAAAAGCATGATTTTTATCCTCCACGAGAGGGGCCCTGACAGCGCCCGATTCATCCGGCTGAACGCGAACCCTCGCCGGCTTCCACTGCTCGGGCGAGCCGCTAGGATTGCTCTGCCCCACCGGTCCCGTTCCAAGCCAGCTACCTGCTTGAAACTGCACAATATGCTCACAAGCACCCTGTTCTTCACATGCAGAGGCAAGAAAGAGGCAGAATCGGTCTAATTCGGCCAGTCTGACAGTAAATGTGGTGGAGAGCAAAAACAGCCGTTTCAGAGCGATAGGACGCTTTTTTGCACATTTCGACTTAAAAAGGCCCTGTCCTCACTGAATATTGAGCTGCAATGTGTGATTTGGATGAGGTTTTATCATTACAAGCTCGCATGGGATGTGTAATGAGGGAAAAAGCATGATTTTTATCCTCCACGAGAGGGGCCCTGACAGCGCCCCATTCATCCGGCTGAACGCGCACCCTCGCCGGCTTCCACTGCTCGGGCGAGCCGCTAGGATTGCTCTGCCCCACCGGTCCCGTTCCAAGCCAGCTACCTGCTTGAAACTGCACAATATGCTCACAAGCACCCTGTTCTTCACATGCAGAGGCAAGAAAGAGGCAGAATCGGTCTAATTCGGCCAGTCTGACAGTAAATGTGGTGGAGAGCAAAACAGCCGTTTCAGAGCGATAGGACGCTTTTTTGCACATTTCGACTTAAAAAGGCCCTGTCCTCACTGAATATTGAGCTGCAATGTGTGATTTGGATGAGGTTTTATCATTACAAGCTCGCATGGGATGTGTAATGAGGGAAAAAGCATGATTTTTATCCTCCACGAGAGGGGCCCTGACAGCGCCCCATTCATCCGGCTGAACGCGCACCCTCGCCGGCTTCCACTGCTCGGGCGAGCCGCTAGGATTGCTCTGCCCCACCGGTCCCGTTCCAAGCCAGCTACCTGCTTGAAACTGCACAATATGCTCACAAGCACCCTGTTCTTCACATGTAGAGGCAAGAAAGAGGCAGAATCGGTCTAATTCGGCCAGTCTGACAGTAAATGTGGTGGAGAGCAAAACAGCCGTTTCAGAGCGATAGGATGCTTTTTTGCACATTTCGACTTAAAAAGGCCCTGTCCTCACTGAATATTGAGCTGCAATGTGTGATTTGGATGAGGTTTTATCATTACAAGCTCGCATGGGATGTGTAATGAGGGAAAAAGCATGATTTTTATCCTCCACGAGAGGGGCCCTGACAGCGCCCCATTCATCCGGCTGAACGCGCACCCTCGCCGGCTTCCACTGCTCGGGCGAGCCGCTAGGATTGCTCTGCCCCACCGGTCCCGTTCCAAGCCAGCTACCTGCTTGAAACTGCACAATATGCTCACAAGCACCCTGTTCTTCACATGCAGAGGCAAGAAAGAGGCAGAATCGGTCTAATTCGGCCAGTCTGACAGTAAATGTGGTGGAGAGCAAAACAGCCGTTTCAGAGCGATAGGATGCTTTTTTGCACATTTCGACTTAAAAAGGCCCTGTCCTCACTGAATATTGAGCTGCAATGTGTGATTTGGATGAGGTTTTATCATTACAAGCTCGCATGGGATGTGTAATGAGGGAAAAAGCATGATTTTTATCCTCCACGAGAGGGGCCCTGACAGCGCCCCATTCATCCGGCTGAACGCGCACCCTCGCCGGCTTCCACTGCTCGGGCGAGCCGCTAGGATTGCTCTGCCCCACCGGTCCCGTTCCAAGCCAGCTACCTGCTTGAAACTGCACAATATGCTCACAAGCACCCTGTTCTTCACATGCAGAGGCAAGAAAGAGGCAGAATCGGTCTAATTCGGCCAGTCTGACAGTAAATGTGGTGGAGAGCAAAACAGCCGTTTCAGAGCGATAGGACGCTTTTTTGCACATTTCGACTTAAAAAGGCCCTGTCCTCACTGAATATTGAGCTGCAATGTGTGATTTGGATGAGGTTTTATCATTACAAGCTCGCATGGGATGTGTAATGAGGGAAAAAGCATGATTTTTATCCTCCACGAGAGGGGCCCTGACAGCGCCCCATTCATCCGGCTGAACGCGCACCCTCGCCGGCTTCCACTGCTCGGGCGAGCCGCTAGGATTGCTCTGCCCCACCGGTCCCGTTCCAAGCCAGCTACCTGCTTGAAACTGCACAATATGCTCACAAGCACCCTGTTCTTCACATGCAGAGGCAAGAAAGAGGCAGAATCGGTCTAATTCGGCCAGTCTGACAGTAAATGTGGTGGAGAGCAAAAACAGCCGTTTCAGAGCGATAGGACGCTTTTTTGCACATTTCGACTTAAAAAGGCCCTGTCCTCACTGAATATTGAGCTGCAATGTGTGATTTGGATGAGGTTTTATCATTACAAGCTCGCATGGGATGTGTAATGAGGGAAAAAGCATGATTTTTATCCTCCACGAGAGGGGCCCTGACAGCGCCCCATTCATCCGGCTGAACGCGCACCCTCGCCGGCTTCCACTGCTCGGGCGAGCCGCTAGGATTGCTCTGCCCCACCGGTCCCGTTCCAAGCCAGCTACCTGCTTGAAACTGCACAATATGCTCACAAGCACCCTGTTCTTCACATGTAGAGGCAAGAAAGAGGCAGAATCGGTCTAATTCGGCCAGTCTGACAGTAAATGTGGTGGAGAGCAAAACAGCCGTTTCAGAGCGATAGGATGCTTTTTTGCACATTTCGACTTAAAAAGGCCCTGTCCTCACTGAATATTGAGCTGCAATGTGTGATTTGGATGAGGTTTTATCATTACAAGCTCGCATGGGATGTGTAATGAGGGAAAAAGCATGATTTTTATCCTCCACGAGAGGGGCCCTGACAGCGCCCCATTCATCCGGCTGAACGCGCACCCTCGCCGGCTTCCACTGCTCGGGCGAGCCGCTAGGATTGCTCTGCCCCACCGGTCCCGTTCCAAGCCAGCTACCTGCTTGAAACTGCACAATATGCTCACAAGCACCCTGTTCTTCACATGCAGAGGCAAGAAAGAGGCAGAATCGGTCTAATTCGGCCAGTCTGACAGTAAATGTGGTGGAGAGCAAAACAGCCGTTTCAGAGCGATAGGATGCTTTTTTGCACATTTCGATTTAAAAAGGCCCTGTCCTCACTGAATATTGAGCTGCAATGTGTGATTTGGATGAGGTTTTATCATTACAAGCTCGCATGGGATGTGTAATGAGGGAAAAAGCATGATTTTTATCCTCCACGAGAGGGGCCCTGACAGCGCCTCATTCATCCGGCTGAACGCGCACCCTCGCCGGCTTCCACTGCTCGGGCGAGCCGCTAGGATTGCTCTGCCCCACCGGTCCCGTTCCAAGCCAGCTACCTGCTTGAAACTGCACAATATGCTCACAAGCACCCTGTTCTTCACATGCAGAGGCAAGAAAGAGGCAGAATCGGTCTAATTCGGCCAGTCTGACAGTAAATGTGGTGGAGAGCAAAACAGCCGTTTCAGAGCGATAGGACGCTTTTTTGCACATTTCGACTTAAAAAGGCCCTGTCCTCACTGAATATTGAGCTGCAATGTGTGATTTGGATGAGGTTTTATCATTACAAGCTCGCATGGGATGTGTAATGAGGGAAAAAGCATGATTTTTATCCTCCACGAGAGGGGCCCTGACAGCGCCCCATTCATCCGGCTGAACGCGCACCCTCGCCGGCTTCCACTGCTCGGGCGAGCCGCTAGGATTGCTCTGCCCCACCGGTCCCGTTCCAAGCCAGCTACCTGCTTGAAACTGCACAATATGCTCACAAGCACCCTGTTCTTCACATGCAGAGGCAAGAAAGAGGCAGAATCGGTCTAATTCGGCCAGTCTGACAGTAAATGTGGTGGAGAGCAAAACAGCCGTTTCAGAGCGATAGGACGCTTTTTTGCACATTTCGACTTAAAAAGGCCCTGTCCTCACTGAATATTGAGCTGCAATGTGTGATTTGGATGAGGTTTTATCATTACAAGCTCGCATGGGATGTGTAATGAGGGAAAAAGCATGATTTTTATCCTCCACGAGAGGGGCCCTGACAGCGCCCCATTCATCCGGCTGAACGCGCACCCTCGCCGGCTTCCACTGCTCGGGCGAGCCGCTAGGATTGCTCTGCCCCACCGGTCCCGTTCCAAGCCAGCTACCTGCTTGAAACTGCACAATATGCTCACAAGCACCCTGTTCTTCACATGTAGAGGCAAGAAAGAGGCAGAATCGGTCTAATTCGGCCAGTCTGACAGTAAATGTGGTGGAGAGCAAAACAGCCGTTTCAGAGCGATAGGATGCTTTTTTGCACATTTCGACTTAAAAAGGCCCTGTCCTCACTGAATATTGAGCTGCAATGTGTGATTTGGATGAGGTTTTATCATTACAAGCTCGCATGGGATGTGTAATGAGGGAAAAAGCATGATTTTTATCCTCCACGAGAGGGGCCCTGACAGCGCCCCATTCATCCGGCTGAACGCGCACCCTCGCCGGCTTCCACTGCTCGGGCGAGCCGCTAGGATTGCTCTGCCCCACCGGTCCCGTTCCAAGCCAGCTACCTGCTTGAAACTGCACAATATGCTCACAAGCACCCTGTTCTTCACATGCAGAGGCAAGAAAGAGGCAGAATCGGTCTAATTCGGCCAGTCTGACAGTAAATGTGGTGGAGAGCAAAACAGCCGTTTCAGAGCGATAGGACGCTTTTTTGCACATTTCGACTTAAAAAGGCCCTGTCCTCACTGAATATTGAGCTGCAATGTGTGATTTGGATGAGGTTTTATCATTACAAGCTCGCATGGGATGTGTAATGAGGGAAAAAGCATGATTTTTATCCTCCACGAGAGGGGCCCTGACAGCGCCCCATTCATCCGGCTGAACGCGCACCCTCGCCGGCTTCCACTGCTCGGGCGAGCCGCTAGGATTGCTCTGCCCCACCGGTCCCGTTTCAAGCCAGCTACCTGCTTGAAACTGCACAATATGCTCACAAGCACCCTGTTCTTCACATGCAGAGGCAAGAAAGAGGCAGAATCGGTCTAATTCGGCCAGTCTGACAGTAAATGTGGTGGAGAGCAAAACAGCCGTTTCAGAGCGATAGGACGCTTTTTTGCACATTTCGACTTAAAAAGGCCCTGTCCTCACTGAATATTGAGCTGCAATGTGTGATTTGGATGAGGTTTTATCATTACAAGCTCGCATGGGATGTGTAATGAGGGAAAAAGCATGATTTTTATCCTCCACGAGAGGGGCCCTGACAGCGCCCCATTCATCCGGCTGAACGCGCACCCTCGCCGGCTTCCACTGCTCGGGCGAGCACCCTGTTCTTCACATGCAGAGGCAAGAAAGAGGCAGAATCGGTCTAATTCGGCCAGTCTGACAGTAAATGTGGTGGAGAGCAAAACAGCCGTTTCAGAGCGATAGGACGCTTTTTTGCACATTTCGACTTAAAAAGGCCCTGTCCTCACTGAATATTGAGCTGCAATGTGTGATTTGGATGAGGTTTTATCATTACAAGCTCGCATGGGATGTGTAATGAGGGAAAAAGCATGATTTTTATCCTCCACGAGAGGGGCCCTGACAGCGCCCCATTCATCCGGCTGAACGCGCACCCTCGCCGGCTTCCACTGCTCGGGCGAGCCGCTAGGATTGCTCTGCCCCACCGGTCCCGTTCCAAGCCAGCTACCTGCTTGAAACTGCACAATATGCTCACAAGCACCCTGTTCTTCACATGCAGAGGCAAGAAAGAGGCAGAATCGGTCTAATTCGGCCAGTCTGACAGTAAATGTGGTGGAGAGCAAAACAGCCGTTTCAGAGCGATAGGATGCTTTTTTGCACATTTCGACTTAAAAAGGCCCTGTCCTCACTGAATATTGAGCTGCAATGTGTGATTTGGATGAGGTTTTATCATTACAAGCTCGCATGGGATGTGTAATGAGGGAAAAAGCATGATTTTTATCCTCCACGAGAGGGGCCCTGACAGCGCCCCATTGATCCGGCTGAACGCGCACCCTCGCCGGCTTCCACTGCTCGGGCGAGCCGCTAGGATTGCTCTGCCCCACCGGTCCCGTTCCAAGCCAGCTACCTGCTTGAAACTGCACAATATGCTCACAAGCACCCTGTTCTTCACATGCAGAGGCAAGAAAGAGGCAGAATCGGTCTAATTCGGCCAGTCTGACAGTAAATGTGGTGGAGAGCAAAAACAGCCGTTTCAGAGCGATAGGACGCTTTTTTGCACATTTCGACTTAAAAAGGCCCTGTCCTCACTGAATATTGAGCTGCAATGTGTGATTTGGATGAGGTTTTATCATTACAAGCTCGCATGGGATGTGTAATGAGGGAAAAAGCATGATTTTTATCCTCCACGAGAGGGGCCCTGACAGCGCCCCATTCATCCGGCTGAACGCGCACCCTCGCCGGCTTCCACTGCTCGGGCGAGCCGCTAGGATTGCTCTGCCCCACCGGTCCCGTTCCAAGCCAGCTACCTGCTTGAAACTGCACAATATGCTCACAAGCACCATGTTCTTCACATGTAGAGGCAAGAAAGAGGCAGAATCGGTCTAATTCGGCCAGTCTGACAGTAAATGTGGTGGAGAGCAAAACAGCCGTTTCAGAGCGATAGGATGCTTTTTTGCACATTTCGACTTAAAAAGGCCCTGTCCTCACTGAATATTGAGCTGCAATGTGTGATTTGGATGAGGTTTTATCATTACAAGCTCGCATGGGATGTGTAATGAGGGAAAAAGCATGATTTTTATCCTCCACGAGAGGGGCCCTGACAGCGCCCCATTCATCCGGCTGAACGCGCACCCTCGCCGGCTTCCACTGCTCGGGCGAGCCGCTAGGATTGCTCTGCCCCACCGGTCCCGTTCCAAGCCAGCTACCTGCTTGAAACTGCACAATATGCTCACAAGCACCCTGTTCTTCACATGCAGAGGCAAGAAAGAGGCAGAATCGGTCTAATTCGGCCAGTCTGACAGTAAATGTGGTTGAGAGCAAAACAGCCGTTTCAGAGCGATAGGACGCTTTTTTGCACATTTCGACTTAAAAAGGCCCTGTCCTCACTGAATATTGAGCTGCAATGTGTGATTTGGATGAGGTTTTATCATTACAAGCTCGCATGGGATGTGTAATGAGGGAAAAAGCATGATTTTTATCCTCCACGAGAGGGGCCCTGACAGCGCCCCATTCATCCGGCTGAACGCGCACCCTCGCCGGCTTCCACTGCTCGGGCGAGCCGCTAGGATTGCTCTGCCCCACCGGTCCCGTTCCAAGCCAGCTACCTGCTTGAAACTGCACAATATGCTCACAAGCACCCTGTTCTTCACATGTAGAGGCAAGAAAGAGGCAGAATCGGTCTAATTCGGCCAGTCTGACAGTAAATGTGGTGGAGAGCAAAACAGCCGTTTCAGAGCGATAGGATGCTTTTTTGCACATTTCGACTTAAAAAGGCCCTGTCCTCACTGAATATTGAGCTGCAATGTGTGATTTGGATGAGGTTTTATCATTACAAGCTCGCATGGGATGTGTAATGAGGGAAAAAGCATGATTTTTATCCTCCACGAGAGGGGCCCTGACAGCGCCCCATTCATCCGGCTGAACGCGCACCCTCGCCGGCTTCCACTGCTCGGGCGAGCCGCTAGGATTGCTCTGCCCCACCGGTCCCGTTCCAAGCCAGCTACCTGCTTGAAACTGCACAATATGCTCACAAGCACCCTGTTCTTCACATGCAGAGGCAAGAAAGAGGCAGAATCGGTCTAATTCGGCCAGTCTGACAGTAAATGTGGTGGAGAGCAAAACAGCCGTTTCAGAGCGATAGGACGCTTTTTTGCACATTTCGACTTAAAAAGGCCCTGTCCTCACTGAATATTGAGCTGCAATGTGTGATTTGGATGAGGTTTTATCATTACAAGCTCGCATGGGATGTGTAATGAGGGAAAAAGCATGATTTTTATCCTCCACGAGAGGGGCCCTGACAGCGCCCCATTCATCCGGCTGAACGCGCACCCTCGCCGGCTTCCACTGCTCGGGCGAGCCGCTAGGATTGCTCTGCCCCACCGGTCCCGTTTCAAGCCAGCTACCTGCTTGAAACTGCACAATATGCTCACAAGCACCCTGTTCTTCACATGCAGAGGCAAGAAAGAGGCAGAATCGGTCTAATTCGGCCAGTCTGACAGTAAATGTGGTGGAGAGCAAAACAGCCGTTTCAGAGCGATAGGACGCTTTTTTGCACATTTCGACTTAAAAAGGCCCTGTCCTCACTGAATATTGAGCTGCAATGTGTGATTTGGATGAGGTTTTATCATTACAAGCTCGCATGGGATGTGTAATGAGGGAAAAAGCATGATTTTTATCCTCCACGAGAGGGGCCCTGACAGCGCCCCATTCATCCGGCTGAACGCGCACCCTCGCCGGCTTCCACTGCTCGGGCGAGCACCCTGTTCTTCACATGCAGAGGCAAGAAAGAGGCAGAATCGGTCTAATTCGGCCAGTCTGACAGTAAATGTGGTGGAGAGCAAAACAGCCGTTTCAGAGCGATAGGACGCTTTTTTGCACATTTCGACTTAAAAAGGCCCTGTCCTCACTGAATATTGAGCTGCAATGTGTGATTTGGATGAGGTTTTATCATTACAAGCTCGCATGGGATGTGTAATGAGGGAAAAAGCATGATTTTTATCCTCCACGAGAGGGGCCCTGACAGCGCCCCATTCATCCGGCTGAACGCGCACCCTCGCCGGCTTCCACTGCTCGGGCGAGCCGCTAGGATTGCTCTGCCCCACCGGTCCCGTTCCAAGCCAGCTACCTGCTTGAAACTGCACAATATGCTCACAAGCACCCTGTTCTTCACATGCAGAGGCAAGAAAGAGGCAGAATCGGTCTAATTCGGCCAGTCTGACAGTAAATGTGGTGGAGAGCAAAACAGCCGTTTCAGAGCGATAGGATGCTTTTTTGCACATTTCGACTTAAAAAGGCCCTGTCCTCACTGAATATTGAGCTGCAATGTGTGATTTGGATGAGGTTTTATCATTACAAGCTCGCATGGGATGTGTAATGAGGGAAAAAGCATGATTTTTATCCTCCACGAGAGGGGCCCTGACAGCGCCCCATTCATCCGGCTGAACGCGCACCCTCGCCGGCTTCCACTGCTCGGGCGAGCCGCTAGGATTGCTCTGCCCCACCGGTCCCGTTCCAAGCCAGCTACCTGCTTGAAACTGCACAATATGCTCACAAGCACCCTGTTCTTCACATGCAGAGGCAAGAAAGAGGCAGAATCGGTCTAATTCGGCCAGTCTGACAGTAAATGTGGTGGAGAGCAAAACAGCCGTTTCAGAGCGATAGGATGCTTTTTTGCACATTTCGACTTAAAAAGGCCCTGTCCTCACTGAATATTGAGCTGCAATGTGTGATTTGGATGAGGTTTTATCATTACAAGCTCGCATGGGATGTGTAATGAGGGAAAAAGCATGATTTTTATCCTCCACGAGAGGGGCCCTGACAGCGCCCCATTCATCCGGCTGAACGCGCACCCTCGCCGGCTTCCACTGCTCGGGCGAGCCGCTAGGATTGCTCTGCCCCACCGGTCCCGTTCCAAGCCAGCTACCTGCTTGAAACTGCACAATATGCTCACAAGCACCCTGTTCTTCACATGCAGAGGCAAGAAAGAGGCAGAATCGGTCTAATTCGGCCAGTCTGACAGTAAATGTGGTGGAGAGCAAAACAGCCGTTTCAGAGCGATAGGACGCTTTTTTGCACATTTCGACTTAAAAAGGCCCTGTCCTCACTGAATATTGAGCTGCAATGTGTGATTTGGATGAGGTTTTATCATTACAAGCTCGCATGGGATGTGTAATGAGGGAAAAAGCATGATTTTTATCCTCCACGAGAGGGGCCCTGACAGCGCCCCATTCATCCGGCTGAACGCGCACCCTCGCCGGCTTCCACTGCTCGGGCGAGCCGCTAGGATTGCTCTGCCCCACCGGTCCCGTTCCAAGCCAGCTACCTGCTTGAAACTGCACAATATGCTCACAAGCACCCTGTTCTTCACATGTAGAGGCAAGAAAGAGGCAGAATCGGTCTAATTCGGCCAGTCTGACAGTAAATGTGGTGGAGAGCAAAACAGCCGTTTCAGAGCGATAGGATGCTTTTTTGCACATTTCGACTTAAAAAGGCCCTGTCCTCACTGAATATTGAGCTGCAATGTGTGATTTGGATGAGGTTTTATCATTACAAGCTCGCATGGGATGTGTAATGAGGGAAAAAGCATGATTTTTATCCTCCACGAGAGGGGCCCTGACAGCGCCCCATTCATCCGGCTGAACGCGCACCCTCGCCGGCTTCCACTGCTCGGGCGAGCCGCTAGGATTGCTCTGCCCCACCGGTCCCGTTCCAAGCCAGCTACCTGCTTGAAACTGCACAATATGCTCACAAGCACCCTGTTCTTCACATGCAGAGGCAAGAAAGAGGCAGAATCGGTCTAATTCGGCCAGTCTGACAGTAAATGTGGTGGAGAGCAAAACAGCCGTTTCAGAGCGATAGGACGCTTTTTTGCACATTTCGACTTAAAAAGGCCCTGTCCTCACTGAATATTGAGCTGCAATGTGTGATTTGGATGAGGTTTTATCATTACAAGCTCGCATGGGATGTGTAATGAGGGAAAAAGCATGATTTTTATCCTCCACGAGAGGGGCCCTGACAGCGCCCCATTCATCCGGCTGAACGCGCACCCTCGCCGGCTTCCACTGCTCGGGCGAGCCGCTAGGATTGCTCTGCCCCACCGGTCCCGTTTCAAGCCAGCTACCTGCTTGAAACTGCACAATATGCTCACAAGCACCCTGTTCTTCACATGCAGAGGCAAGAAAGAGGCAGAATCGGTCTAATTCGGCCAGTCTGACAGTAAATGTGGTGGAGAGCAAAACAGCCGTTTCAGAGCGATAGGACGCTTTTTTGCACATTTCGACTTAAAAAGGCCCTGTCCTCACTGAATATTGAGCTGCAATGTGTGATTTGGATGAGGTTTTATCATTACAAGCTCGCATGGGATGTGTAATGAGGGAAAAAGCATGATTTTTATCCTCCACGAGAGGGGCCCTGACAGCGCCCCATTCATCCGGCTGAACGCGCACCCTCGCCGGCTTCCACTGCTCGGGCGAGCACCCTGTTCTTCACATGCAGAGGCAAGAAAGAGGCAGAATCGGTCTAATTCGGCCAGTCTGACAGTAAATGTGGTGGAGAGCAAAACAGCCGTTTCAGAGCGATAGGACGCTTTTTTGCACATTTCGACTTAAAAAGGCCCTGTCCTCACTGAATATTGAGCTGCAATGTGTGATTTGGATGAGGTTTTATCATTACAAGCTCGCATGGGATGTGTAATGAGGGAAAAAGCATGATTTTTATCCTCCACGAGAGGGGCCCTGACAGCGCCCCATTCATCCGGCTGAACGCGCACCCTCGCCGGCTTCCACTGCTCGGGCGAGCCGCTAGGATTGCTCTGCCCCACCGGTCCCGTTCCAAGCCAGCTACCTGCTTGAAACTGCACAATATGCTCACAAGCACCCTGTTCTTCACATGCAGAGGCAAGAAAGAGGCAGAATCGGTCTAATTCGGCCAGTCTGACAGTAAATGTGGTGGAGAGCAAAACAGCCGTTTCAGAGCGATAGGATGCTTTTTTGCACATTTCGACTTAAAAAGGCCCTGTCCTCACTGAATATTGAGCTGCAATGTGTGATTTGGATGAGGTTTTATCATTACAAGCTCGCATGGGATGTGTAATGAGGGAAAAAGCATGATTTTTATCCTCCACGAGAGGGGCCCTGACAGCGCCCCATTCATCCGGCTGAACGCGCACCCTCGCCGGCTTCCACTGCTCGGGCGAGCCGCTAGGATTGCTCTGCCCCACCGGTCCCGTTCCAAGCCAGCTACCTGCTTGAAACTGCACAATATGCTCACAAGCACCCTGTTCTTCACATGCAGAGGCAAGAAAGAGGCAGAATCGGTCTAATTCGGCCAGTCTGACAGTAAATGTGGTGGAGAGCAAAACAGCCGTTTCAGAGCGATAGGACGCTTTTTTGCACATTTCGACTTAAAAAGGCCCTGTCCTCACTGAATATTGAGCTGCAATGTGTGATTTGGATGAGGTTTTATCATTACAAGCTCGCATGGGATGTGTAATGAGGGAAAAAGCATGATTTTTATCCTCCACGAGAGGGGCCCTGACAGCGCCCCATTCATCCGGCTGAACGCGCACCCTCGCCGGCTTCCACTGCTCGGGCGAGCCGCTAGGATTGCTCTGCCCCACCGGTCCCGTTCCAAGCCAGCTACCTGCTTGAAACTGCACAATATGCTCACAAGCACCCTGTTCTTCACATGCAGAGGCAAGAAAGAGGCAGAATCGGTCTAATTCGGCCAGTCTGACAGTAAATGTGGTGGAGAGCAAAAACAGCCGTTTCAGAGCGATAGGACGCTTTTTTGCACATTTCGACTTAAAAAGGCCCTGTCCTCACTGAATATTGAGCTGCAATGTGTGATTTGGATGAGGTTTTATCATTACAAGCTCGCATGGGATGTGTAATGAGGGAAAAAGCATGATTTTTATCCTCCACGAGAGGGGCCCTGACAGCGCCCCATTCATCCGGCTGAACGCGCACCCTCGCCGGCTTCCACTGCTCGGGCGAGCCGCTAGGATTGCTCTGCCCCACCGGTCCCGTTCCAAGCCAGCTACCTGCTTGAAACTGCACAATATGCTCACAAGCACCCTGTTCTTCACATGTAGAGGCAAGAAAGAGGCAGAATCGGTCTAATTCGGCCAGTCTGACAGTAAATGTGGTGGAGAGCAAAACAGCCGTTTCAGAGCGATAGGACGCTTTTTTGCACATTTCGACTTAAAAAGGCCCTGTCCTCACTGAATATTGAGCTGCAATGTGTGATTTGGATGAGGTTTTATCATTACAAGCTCGCATGGGATGTGTAATGAGGGAAAAAGCATGATTTTTATCCTCCACGAGAGGGGCCCTGACAGCGCCCCATTCATCCGGCTGAACGCGCACCCTCGCCGGCTTCCACTGCTCGGGCGAGCCGCTAGGATTGCTCTGCCCCACCGGTCCCGTTCCAAGCCAGCTACCTGCTTGAAACTGCACAATATGCTCACAAGCACCCTGTTCTTCACATGTAGAGACAAGAAAGAGGCAGAATCGGTCTAATTCGGCCAGTCTGACAGTAAATGTGGTGGAGAGCAAAACAGCCGTTTCAGAGCGATAGGATGCTTTTTTGCACATTTCGACTTAAAAAGGCCCTGTCCTCACTGAATATTGAGCTGCAATGTGTGATTTGGATGAGGTTTTATCATTACAAGCTCGCATGGGATGTGTAATGAGGGAAAAAGCATGATTTTTATCCTCCACGAGAGGGGCCCTGACAGCGCCCCATTCATCCGGCTGAACGCGCACCCTCGCCGGCTTCCACTGCTCGGGCGAGCCGCTAGGATTGCTCTGCCCCACCGGTCCCGTTCCAAGTCAGCTACCTGCTTGAAACTGCACAATATGCTCACAAGCACCCTGTTCTTCACATGCAGAGGCAAGAAAGAGGCAGAATCGGTCTAATTCGGCCAGTCTGACAGTAAATGTGGTGGAGAGCAAAACAGCCGTTTCAGAGCGATAGGACGCTTTTTTGCACATTTCGACTTAAAAAGGCCCTGTCCTCACTGAATATTGAGCTGCAATGTGTGATTTGGATGAGGTTTTATCATTACAAGCTCGCATGGGATGTGTAATGAGGGAAAAAGCATGATTTTTATCCTCCACGAGAGGGGCCCTGACAGCGCCCCATTCATCCGGCTGAACGCGCACCCTCGCCGGCTTCCACTGCTCGGGCGAGCCGCTAGGATTGCTCTGCCCCACCGGTCCCGTTTCAAGCCAGCTACCTGCTTGAAACTGCACAATATGCTCACAAGCACCCTGTTCTTCACATGCAGAGGCAAGAAAGAGGCAGAATCGGTCTAATTCGGCCAGTCTGACAGTAAATGTGGTGGAGAGCAAAACAGCCGTTTCAGAGCGATAGGACGCTTTTTTGCACATTTCGACTTAAAAAGGCCCTGTCCTCACTGAATATTGAGCTGCAATGTGTGATTTGGATGAGGTTTTATCATTACAAGCTCGCATGGGATGTGTAATGAGGGAAAAAGCATGATTTTTATCCTCCACGAGAGGGGCCCTGACAGCGCCCCATTCATCCGGCTGAACGCGCACCCTCGCCGGCTTCCACTGCTCGGGCGAGCACCCTGTTCTTCACATGCAGAGGCAAGAAAGAGGCAGAATCGGTCTAATTCGGCCAGTCTGACAGTAAATGTGGTGGAGAGCAAAACAGCCGTTTCAGAGCGATAGGACGCTTTTTTGCACATTTCGACTTAAAAAGGCCCTGTCCTCACTGAATATTGAGCTGCAATGTGTGATTTGGATGAGGTTTTATCATTACAAGCTCGCATGGGATGTGTAATGAGGGAAAAAGCATGATTTTTATCCTCCACGAGAGGGGCCCTGACAGCGCCCCATTCATCCGGCTGAACGCGCACCCTCGCCGGCTTCCACTGCTCGGGCGAGCCGCTAGGATTGCTCTGCCCCACCGGTCCCGTTCCAAGCCAGCTACCTGCTTGAAACTGCACAATATGCTCACAAGCACCCTGTTCTTCACATGCAGAGGCAAGAAAGAGGCAGAATCGGTCTAATTCGGCCAGTCTGACAGTAAATGTGGTGGAGAGCAAAACAGCCGTTTCAGAGCGATAGGATGCTTTTTTGCACATTTCGACTTAAAAAGGCCCTGTCCTCACTGAATATTGAGCTGCAATGTGTGATTTGGATGAGGTTTTATCATTACAAGCTCGCATGGGATGTGTAATGAGGGAAAAAGCATGATTTTTATCCTCCACGAGAGGGGCCCTGACAGCGCCCCATTCATCCGGCTGAACGCGCACCCTCGCCGGCTTCCACTGCTCGGGCGAGCCGCTAGGATTGCTCTGCCCCACCGGTCCCGTTCCAAGCCAGCTACCTGCTTGAAACTGCACAATATGCTCACAAGCACCCTGTTCTTCACATGCAGAGGCAAGAAAGAGGCAGAATCGGTCTAATTCGGCCAGTCTGACAGTAAATGTGGTGGAGAGCAAAAACAGCCGTTTCAGAGCGATAGGACGCTTTTTTGCACATTTCGACTTAAAAAGGCCCTGTCCTCACTGAATATTGAGCTGCAATGTGTGATTTGGATGAGGTTTTATCATTACAAGCTCGCATGGGATGTGTAATGAGGGAAAAAGCATGATTTTTATCCTCCACGAGAGGGGCCCTGACAGCGCCCCATTCATCCGGCTGAACGCGCACCCTCGCCGGCTTCCACTGCTCGGGCGAGCCGCTAGGATTGCTCTGCCCCACCGGTCCCGTTCCAAGCCAGCTACCTGCTTGAAACTGCACAATATGCTCACAAGCACCCTGTTCTTCACATGTAGAGGCAAGAAAGAGGCAGAATCGGTCTAATTCGGCCAGTCTGACAGTAAATGTGGTGGAGAGCAAAACAGCCGTTTCAGAGCGATAGGATGCTTTTTTGCACATTTCGACTTAAAAAGGCCCTGTCCTCACTGAATATTGAGCTGCAATGTGTGATTTGGATGAGGTTTTATCATTACAAGCTCGCATGGGATGTGTAATGAGGGAAAAAGCATGATTTTTATCCTCCACGAGAGGGGCCCTGACAGCGCCCCATTCATCCGGCTGAACGCGCACCCTCGCCGGCTTCCACTGCTCGGGCGAGCCGCTAGGATTGCTCTGCCCCACCGGTCCCGTTCCAAGCCAGCTACCTGCTTGAAACTGCACAATATGCTCACAAGCACCCTGTTCTTCACATGTAGAGGCAAGAAAGAGGCAGAATCGGTCTAATTCGGCCAGTCTGACAGTAAATGTGGTGGAGAGCTAAACAGCCGTTTCAGAGCGATAGGATGCTTTTTTGCACATTTCGACTTAAAAAGGCCCTGTCCTCACTGAATATTGAGCTGCAATGTGTGATTTGGATGAGGTTTTATCATTACAAGCTCGCATGGGATGTGTAATGAGGGAAAAAGCATGATTTTTAT
Organism: Chelon labrosus; assembly: GCF_963514085.1. Lineage (NCBI taxonomy): Eukaryota > Metazoa > Chordata > Actinopteri > Mugiliformes > Mugilidae > Chelon > Chelon labrosus. The sequence continues at coordinate 25,579 of NW_028181795.1, read as the reverse complement.
CCTCCACGAGAGGGGCCCTGACAGCGCCCCATTCATCCGGCTGAACGCGCACCCTCGCCGGCTTCCACTGCTCGGGCGAGCCGCTAGGATTGCTCTGCCCCACCGGTCCCGTTCCAAGCCAGCTACCTGCTTGAAACTGCACAATATGCTCACAAGCACCCTGTTCTTCACATGTAGAGGCAAGAAAGAGGCAGAATCGGTCTAATTCGGCCAGTCTGACAGTAAATGTGGTGGAGAGCAAAACAGCCGTTTCAGAGCGATAGGGGACTTTTTTGCACATTTCGACTTAAAAAGGCCCTGTCCTCACTGAATATTGAGCTGCAATGTGTGATTTGGATGAGGTTTTATCATTACAAGCTCGCATGGGATGTGTAATGAGGGAAAAAGCATGATTTTTATCCTCCACGAGAGGGGCCCTGACAGCGCCCCATTCATCCGGCTGAACGCGCACCCTCGCCGGCTTCCACTGCTCGGGCGAGCCGCTAGGATTGCTCTGCCCCACCGGTCCCGTTCCAAGCCAGCTACCTGCTTGAAACTGCACAATATGCTCACAAGCACCCTGTTCTTCACATGTAGAGGCAAGAAAGAGGCAGAATCGGTCTAATTCGGCCAGTCTGACAGTAAATGTGGTGGAGAGCAAAACAGCCGTTTCAGAGCGATAGGATGCTTTTTTGCACATTTCGACTTAAAAAGGCCCTGTCCTCACTGAATATTGAGCTGCAATGTGTGATTTGGATGAGGTTTTATCATTACAAGCTCGCATGGGATGTGTAATGAGGGAAAAAGCATGATTTTTATCCTCCACGAGAGGGGCCCTGACAGCGCCCCATTCATCCGGCTGAACGCGCACCCTCGCCGGCTTCCACTACTCGGGCGAGCCGCTAGGATTGCTCTGCCCCACCGGTCCCGTTCCAAGGCAGCTACCTGCGTGAAACTGCACAATATGCTCACAAGCACCCTGTTCTTCACATGTAGAGGCAAGAAAGAGGCAGAATCGGTCTAATTCGGCCAGTCTGACAGTAAATGTGGTGGAGAGCAAAACAGCCGTTTCAGAGCGATAGGACGCTTTTTTGCACATTTCGACTTAAAAAGGCCCTGTCCTCACTGAATATTGAGCTGCAATGTGTGATTTGGATGAGGTTTTATCATTACAAGCTCGCATGGGATGTGTAATGAGGGAAAAAGCATGATTTTTATCCTCCACGAGAGGGGCCCTGACAGCGCCCCATTCATCCGGCTGAACGCGCACCCTCGCCGGCTTCCACTGCTCGGGCGAGCCGCTAGGATTGCTCTGCCCCACCGGTCCCGTTCCAAGCCAGCTACCTGCTTGAAACTGCACAATATGCTCACAAGCACCCTGTTCTTCACATGTAGAGGCAAGAAAGAGGCAGAATCGGTCTAATTCGGCCAGTCTGACAGTAAATGTGGTGGAGAGCAAAACAGCCGTTTCAGAGCGATAGGATGCTTTTTTGCACATTTCGACTTAAAAAGGCCCTGTCCTCACTGAATATTGAGCTGCAATGTGTGATTTGGATGAGGTTTTATCATTACAAGCTCGCATGGGATGTGTAATGAGGGAAAAAGCATGATTTTTATCCTCCACGAGAGGGGCCCTGACAGCGCCCCATTCATCCGGCTGAACGCGCACCCTCGCCGGCTTCCACTGCTCGGGCGAGCCGCTAGGATTGCTCTGCCCCACCGGTCCCGTTCCAAGCCAGCTACCTGCTTGAAACTGCACAATATGCTCACAAGCACCCTGTTCTTCACATGCAGAGGCAAGAAAGAGGCAGAATCGGTGTAATTCGGCCAGTCTGACAGTAAATGTGGTGGAGAGCAAAACAGCCGTTTCAGAGCGATAGGATGCTTTTTTGCACATTTCGATTTAAAAAGGCCCTGTCCTCACTGAATATTGAGCTGCAATGTGTGATTTGGATGAGGTTTTATCATTACAAGCTCGCATGGGATGTGTAATGAGGGAAAAAGCATGATTTTTATCCTCCACGAGAGGGGCCCTGACAGCGCCTCATTCATCCGGCTGAACGCGCACCCTCGCCGGCTTCCACTGCTCGGGCGAGCCGCTAGGATTGCTCTGCCCCACCGGTCCCGTTCCAAGCCAGCTACCTGCTTGAAACTGCACAATATGCTCACAAGCACCCTGTTCTTCACATGCAGAGGCAAGAAAGAGGCAGAATCGGTCTAATTCGGCCAGTCTGACAGTAAATGTGGTGGAGAGCAAAACAGCCGTTTCAGAGCGATAGGACGCTTTTTTGCACATTTCGACTTAAAAAGGCCCTGTCCTCACTGAATATTGAGCTGCAATGTGTGATTTGGATGAGGTTTTATCATTACAAGCTCGCATGGGATGTGTAATGAGGGAAAAAGCATGATTTTTATCCTCCACGAGAGGGGCCCTGACAGCGCCCCATTCATCCGGCTGAACGCGCACCCTCGCCGGCTTCCACTGCTCGGGCGAGCCGCTAGGATTGCTCTGCCCCACCGGTCCCGTTCCAAGCCAGCTACCTGCTTGAAACTGCACAATATGCTCACAAGCACCCTGTTCTTCACATGCAGAGGCAAGAAAGAGGCAGAATCGGTCTAATTCGGCCAGTCTGACAGTAAATGTGGTGGAGAGCAAAACAGCCGTTTCAGAGCGATAGGACGCTTTTTTGCACATTTCGACTTAAAAAGGCCCTGTCCTCACTGAATATTGAGCTGCAATGTGTGATTTGGATGAGGTTTTATCATTACAAGCTCGCATGGGATGTGTAATGAGGGAAAAAGCATGATTTTTATCCTCCACGAGAGGGGCCCTGACAGCGCCCCATTCATCCGGCTGAACGCGCACCCTCGCCGGCTTCCACTGCTCGGGCGAGCCGCTAGGATTGCTCTGCCCCACCGGTCCCGTTCCAAGCCAGCTACCTGCTTGAAACTGCACAATATGCTCACAAGCACCCTGTTCTTCACATGTAGAGGCAAGAAAGAGGCAGAATCGGTCTAATTCGGCCAGTCTGACAGTAAATGTGGTGGAGAGCAAAACAGCCGTTTCAGAGCGATAGGATGCTTTTTTGCACATTTCGACTTAAAAAGGCCCTGTCCTCACTGAATATTGAGCTGCAATGTGTGATTTGGATGAGGTTTTATCATTACAAGCTCGCATGGGATGTGTAATGAGGGAAAAAGCATGATTTTTATCCTCCACGAGAGGGGCCCTGACAGCGCCCCATTCATCCGGCTGAACGCGCACCCTCGCCGGCTTCCACTGCTCGGGCGAGCCGCTAGGATTGCTCTGCCCCACCGGTCCCGTTCCAAGCCAGCTACCTGCTTGAAACTGCACAATATGCTCACAAGCACCCTGTTCTTCACATGCAGAGGCAAGAAAGAGGCAGAATCGGTCTAATTCGGCCAGTCTGACAGTAAATGTGGTGGAGAGCAAAACAGCCGTTTCAGAGCGATAGGATGCTTTTTTGCACATTTCGACTTAAAAAGGCCCTGTCCTCACTGAATATTGAGCTGCAATGTGTGATTTGGATGAGGTTTTATCATTACAAGCTCGCATGGGATGTGTAATGAGGGAAAAAGCATGATTTTTATCCTCCACGAGAGGGGCCCTGACAGCGCCCCATTCATCCGGCTGAACGCGCACCCTCGCCGGCTTCCACTGCTCGGGCGAGCCGCTAGGATTGCTCTGCCCCACCGGTCCCGTTCCAAGCCAGCTACCTGCTTGAAACTGCACAATATGCTCACAAGCACCCTGTTCTTCACATGCAGAGGCAAGAAAGAGGCAGAATCGGTCTAATTCGGCCAGTCTGACAGTAAATGTGGTGGAGAGCAAAAACAGCCGTTTCAGAGCGATAGGACGCTTTTTTGCACATTTCGACTTAAAAAGGCCCTGTCCTCACTGAATATTGAGCTGCAATGTGTGATTTGGATGAGGTTTTATCATTACAAGCTCGCATGGGATGTGTAATGAGGGAAAAAGCATGATTTTTATCCTCCACGAGAGGGGCCCTGACAGCGCCCCATTCATCCGGCTGAACGCGCACCCTCGCCGGCTTCCACTGCTCGGGCGAGCCGCTAGGATTGCTCTGCCCCACCGGTCCCGTTCCAAGCCAGCTACCTGCTTGAAACTGCACAATATGCTCACAAGCACCCTGTTCTTCACATGTAGAGGCAAGAAAGAGGCAGAATCGGTCTAATTCGGCCAGTCTGACAGTAAATGTGGTGGAGAGCAAAACAGCCGTTTCAGAGCGATAGGATGCTTTTTTGCACATTTCGACTTAAAAAGGCCCTGTCCTCACTGAATATTGAGCTGCAATGTGTGATTTGGATGAGGTTTTATCATTACAAGCTCGCATGGGATGTGTAATGAGGGAAAAAGCATGATTTTTATCCTCCACGAGAGGGGCCCTGACAGCGCCCCATTCATCCGGCTGAACGCGCACCCTCGCCGGCTTCCACTGCTCGGGCGAGCCGCTAGGATTGCTCTGCCCCACCGGTCCCGTTCCAAGCCAGCTACCTGCTTGAAACTGCACAATATGCTCACAAGCACCCTGTTCTTCACATGCAGAGGCAAGAAAGAGGCAGAATCGGTCTAATTCGGCCAGTCTGACAGTAAATGTGGTGGAGAGCAAAACAGCCGTTTCAGAGCGATAGGACGCTTTTTTGCACATTTCGACTTAAAAAGGCCCTGTCCTCACTGAATATTGAGCTGCAATGTGTGATTTGGATGAGGTTTTATCATTACAAGCTCACATGGGATGTGTAATGAGGGAAAAAGCATGATTTTTATCCTCCACGAGAGGGGCCCTGACAGCGCCCCATTCATCCGGCTGAACGCGCACCCTCGCCGGCTTCCACTGCTCGGGCGAGCCGCTAGGATTGCTCTGCCCCACCGGTCCCGTTCCAAGCCAGCTACCTGCTTGAAACTGCACAATATGCTCACAAGCACCCTGTTCTTCACATGCAGAGGCAAGAAAGAGGCAGAATCGGTCTAATTCGGCCAGTCTGACAGTAAATGTGGTGGAGAGCAAAACAGCCGTTTCAGAGCGATAGGACGCTTTTTTGCACATTTCGACTTAAAAAGGCCCTGTCCTCACTGAATATTGAGCTGCAATGTGTGATTTGGATGAGGTTTTATCATTACAAGCTCGCATGGGATGTGTAATGAGGGAAAAAGCATGATTTTTATCCTCCACGAGAGGGGCCCTGACAGCGCCCCATTCATCCGGCTGAACGCGCACCCTCGCCGGCTTCCACTGCTCGGGCGAGCCGCTAGGATTGCTCTGCCCCACCGGTCCCGTTCCAAGCCAGCTACCTGCTTGAAACTGCACAATATGCTCACAAGCACCCTGTTCTTCACATGTAGAGGCAAGAAAGAGGCAGAATCGGTCTAATTCGGCCAGTCTGACAGTAAATGTGGTGGAGAGCAAAACAGCCGTTTCAGAGCGATAGGATGCTTTTTTGCACATTTCGACTTAAAAAGGCCCTGTCCTCACTGAATATTGAGCTGCAATGTGTGATTTGGATGAGGTTTTATCATTACAAGCTCGCATGGGATGTGTAATGAGGGAAAAAGCATGATTTTTATCCTCCACGAGAGGGGCCCTGACAGCGCCCCATTCATCCGGCTGAACGCGCACCCTCGCCGGCTTCCACTGCTCGGGCGAGCCGCTAGGATTGCTCTGCCCCACCGGTCCCGTTCCAAGCCAGCTACCTGCTTGAAACTGCACAATATGCTCACAAGCACCCTGTTCTTCACATGCAGAGGCAAGAAAGAGGCAGAATCGGTCTAATTCGGCCAGTCTGACAGTAAATGTGGTGGAGAGCAAAACAGCCGTTTCAGAGCGATAGGATGCTTTTTTGCACATTTCGACTTAAAAAGGCCCTGTCCTCACTGAATATTGAGCTGCAATGTGTGATTTGGATGAGGTTTTATCATTACAAGCTCGCATGGGATGTGTAATGAGGGAAAAAGCATGATTTTTATCCTCCACGAGAGGGGCCCTGACAGCGCCCCATTCATCCGGCTGAACGCGCACCCTCGCCGGCTTCCACTGCTCGGGCGAGCCGCTAGGATTGCTCTGCCCCACCGGTCCCGTTCCAAGCCAGCTACCTGCTTGAAACTGCACAATATGCTCACAAGCACCCTGTTCTTCACATGCAGAGGCAAGAAAGAGGCAGAATCGGTCTAATTCGGCCAGTCTGACAGTAAATGTGGTGGAGAGCAAAAACAGCCGTTTCAGAGCGATAGGACGCTTTTTTGCACATTTCGACTTAAAAAGGCCCTGTCCTCACTGAATATTGAGCTGCAATGTGTGATTTGGATGAGGTTTTATCATTACAAGCTCGCATGGGATGTGTAATGAGGGAAAAAGCATGATTTTTATCCTCCACGAGAGGGGCCCTGACAGCGCCCCATTCATCCGGCTGAACGCGCACCCTCGCCGGCTTCCACTGCTCGGGCGAGCCGCTAGGATTGCTCTGCCCCACCGGTCCCGTTCCAAGCCAGCTACCTGCTTGAAACTGCACAATATGCTCACAAGCACCCTGTTCTTCACATGCAGAGGCAAGAAAGAGGCAGAATCGGTGTAATTCGGCCAGTCTGACAGTAAATGTGGTGGAGAGCAAAACAGCCGTTTCAGAGCGATAGGATGCTTTTTTGCACATTTCGATTTAAAAAGGCCCTGTCCTCACTGAATATTGAGCTGCAATGTGTGATTTGGATGAGGTTTTATCATTACAAGCTCGCATGGGATGTGTAATGAGGGAAAAAGCATGATTTTTATCCTCCACGAGAGGGGCCCTGACAGCGCCCCATTCATCCGGCTGAACGCGCACCCTCGCCGGCTTCCACTGCTCGGGCGAGCCGCTAGGATTGCTCTGCCCCACCGGTCCCGTTCCAAGCCAGCTACCTGCTTGAAACTGCACAATATGCTCACAAGCACCCTGTTCTTCACATGCAGAGGCAAGAAAGAGGCAGAATCGGTCTAATTCGGCCAGTCTGACAGTAAATGTGGTGGAGAGCAAAACAGCCGTTTCAGAGCGATAGGATGCTTTTTTGCACATTTCGACTTAAAAAGACCCTGTCCTCACTGAATATTGAGCTGCAATGTGTGATTTGGATGAGGTTTTATCATTACAAGCTCGCATGGGATGTGTAATGAGGGAAAAAGCATGATTTTTATCCTCCACGAGAGGGGCCCTGACAGCGCCCCATTCATCCGGCTGAACGCGCACCCTCGCCGGCTTCCACTGCTCGGGCGAGCCGCTAGGATTGCTCTGCCCCACCGGTCCCGTTCCAAGCCAGCTACCTGCTTGAAACTGCACAATATGCTCACAAGCACCCTGTTCTTCACATGCAGAGGCAAGAAAGAGGCAGAATCGGTCTAATTCGGCCAGTCTGACAGTAAATGTGGTGGAGAGCAAAAACAGCCGTTTCAGAGCGATAGGACGCTTTTTTGCACATTTCGACTTAAAAAGGCCCTGTCCTCACTGAATATTGAGCTGCAATGTGTGATTTGGATGAGGTTTTATCATTACAAGCTCGCATGGGATGTGTAATGAGGGAAAAAGCATGATTTTTATCCTCCACGAGAGGGGCCCTGACAGCGCCCCATTCATCCGGCTGAACGCACATCCTCGCCGGCTTCCACTGCTCGGGCGAGCCGCTAGGATTGCTCTGCCCCACCGGTCCCGTTCCAAGGCAGCTACCTGCTTGAAACTGCACAATATGCTCACAAGCACCCTGTTCTTCACATGTAGAGGCAAGAAAGAGGCAGAATCGGTCTAATTTGGCCAGTCTGACAGTAAATGTGGTGGAGAGCAAAACAGCCGTTTCAGAGCGATAGGATGCTTTTTTGCACATTTCGACTTAAAAAGGCCCTGTCCTCACTGAATATTGAGCTGCAATGTGTGATTTGGATGAGGTTTTATCATTACAAGCTCGCATGGGATGTGTAATGAGGGAAAAAGCATGATTTTTATCCTCCACGAGAGGGGCCCTGACAGCGCCCCATTCATCCGGCTGAACGCGCACCCTCGCCGGCTTCCACTGCTCGGGCGAGCCGCTAGGATTGCTCTGCCCCACCGGTCCCGTTCCAAGCCAGCTACCTGCTTGAAACTGCACAATATGCTCACAAGCACCCTGTTCTTCACATGCAGAGGCAAGAAAGAGGCAGAATCGGTGTAATTCGGCCAGTCTGACAGTAAATGTGGTGGAGAGCAAAACAGCCGTTTCAGAGCGATAGGATGCTTTTTTGCACATTTCGATTTAAAAAGGCCCTGTCCTCACTGAATATTGAGCTGCAATGTGTGATTTGGATGAGGTTTTATCATTACAAGCTCGCATGGGATGTGTAATGAGGGAAAAAGCATGATTTTTATCCTCCACGAGAGGGGCCCTGACAGCGCCCCATTCATCCGGCTGAACGCGCACCCTCGCCGGCTTCCACTGCTCGGGCGAGCCGCTAGGATTGCTCTGCCCCACCGGTCCCGTTCCAAGCCAGCTACCTGCTTGAAACTGCACAATATGCTCACAAGCACCCTGTTCTTCACATGCAGAGGCAAGAAAGAGGCAGAATCGGTCTAATTCGGCCAGTCTGACAGTAAATGTGGTGGAGAGCAAAACAGCCGTTTCAGAGCGATAGGATGCTTTTTTGCACATTTCGACTTAAAAAGACCCTGTCCTCACTGAATATTGAGCTGCAATGTGTGATTTGGATGAGGTTTTATCATTACAAGCTCGCATGGGATGTGTAATGAGGGAAAAAGCATGATTTTTATCCTCCACGAGAGGGGCCCTGACAGCGCCCCATTCATCCGGCTGAACGCGCACCCTCGCCGGCTTCCACTGCTCGGGCGAGCCGCTAGGATTGCTCTGCCCCACCGGTCCCGTTCCAAGCCAGCTACCTGCTTGAAACTGCACAATATGCTCACAAGCACCCTGTTCTTCACATGCAGAGGCAAGAAAGAGGCAGAATCGGTCTAATTCGGCCAGTCTGACAGTAAATGTGGTGGAGAGAAAAAACAGCCGTTTCAGAGCGATAGGACGCTTTTTTGCACATTTCGACTTAAAAAGGCCCTGTCCTCACTGAATATTGAGCTGCAATGTGTGATTTGGATGAGGTTTTATCATTACAAGCTCGCATGGGATGTGTAATGAGGGAAAAAGCATGATTTTTATCCTCCACGAGAGGGGCCCTGACAGCGCCCCATTCATCCGGCTGAACGCGCACCCTCGCCGGCTTCCACTGCTCGGGCGAGCCGCTAGGATTGCTCTGCCCCACCGGTCCCGTTCCAAGGCAGCTACCTGCTTGAAACTGCACAATATGCTCACAAGCACCCTGTTCTTCACATGTAGAGGCAAGAAAGAGGCAGAATCGGTCTAATTTGGCCAGTCTGACAGTAAATGTGGTGGAGAGCAAAACAGCCGTTTCAGAGCGATAGGATGCTTTTTTGCACATTTCGACTTAAAAAGGCCCTGTCCTCACTGAATATTGAGCTGCAATGTGTGATTTGGATGAGGTTTTATCATTACAAGCTCGCATGGGATGTGTAATGAGGGAAAAAGCATGATTTTTATCCTCCACGAGAGGGGCCCTGACAGCGCCCCATTCATCCGGCTGAACGCGCACCCTCGCCGGCTTCCACTGCTCGGGCGAGCCGCTAGGATTGCTCTGCCCCACCGGTCCCGTTCCAAGCCAGCTACCTGCTTGAAACTGCACAATATGCTCACAAGCACCCTGTTCTTCACATGCAGAGGCAAGAAAGAGGCAGAATCGGTGTAATTCGGCCAGTCTGACAGTAAATGTGGTGGAGAGCAAAACAGCCGTTTCAGAGCGATAGGATGCTTTTTTGCACATTTCGATTTAAAAAGGCCCTGTCCTCACTGAATATTGAGCTGCAATGTGTGATTTGGATGAGGTTTTATCATTACAAGCTCGCATGGGATGTGTAATGAGGGAAAAAGCATGATTTTTATCCTCCACGAGAGGGGCCCTGACAGCGCCTCATTCATCCGGCTGAACGCGCACCCTCGCCGGCTTCCACTGCTCGGGCGAGCCGCTAGGATTGCTCTGCCCCACCGGTCCCGTTCCAAGCCAGCTACCTGCTTGAAACTGCACAATATGCTCACAAGCACCCTGTTCTTCACATGCAGAGGCAAGAAAGAGGCAGAATCGGTCTAATTCGGCCAGTCTGACAGTAAATGTGGTGGAGAGCAAAACAGCCGTTTCAGAGCGATAGGACGCTTTTTTGCACATTTCGACTTAAAAAGGCCCTGTCCTCACTGAATATTGAGCTGCAATGTGTGATTTGGATGAGGTTTTATCATTACAAGCTCGCATGGGATGTGTAATGAGGGAAAAAGCATGATTTTTATCCTCCACGAGAGGGGCCCTGACAGCGCCCCATTCATCCGGCTGAACGCGCACCCTCGCCGGCTTCCACTGCTCGGGCGAGCCGCTAGGATTGCTCTGCCCCACCGGTCCCGTTCCAAGGCAGCTACCTGCTTGAAACTGCACAATATGCTCACAAGCACCCTGTTCTTCACATGCAGAGGCAAGAAAGAGGCAGAATCGGTCTAATTCGGCCAGTCTGACAGTAAATGTGGTGGAGAGCAAAACAGCCGTTTCAGAGCGATAGGACGCTTTTTTGCACATTTCGACTTAAAAAGGCCCTGTCCTCACTGAATATTGAGCTGCAATGTGTGATTTGGATGAGGTTTTATCATTACAAGCTCGCATGGGATGTGTAATGAGGGAAAAAGCATGATTTTTATCCTCCACGAGAGGGGCCCTGACAGCGCCCCATTCATCCGGCTGAACGCGCACCCTCGCCGGCTTCCACTGCTCGGGCGAGCCGCTAGGATTGCTCTGCCCCACCGGTCCCGTTCCAAGCCAGCTACCTGCTTGAAACTGCACAATATGCTCACAAGCACCCTGTTCTTCACATGTAGAGGCAAGAAAGAGGCAGAATCGGTCTAATTCGGCCAGTCTGACAGTAAATGTGGTGGAGAGCAAAACAGCCGTTTCAGATCGATAGGATGCTTTTTTGCACATTTCGACTTAAAAAGGCCCTGTCCTCACTGAATATTGAGCTGCAATGTGTGATTTGGATGAGGTTTTATCATTACAAGCTCGCATGGGATGTGTAATGAGGGAAAAAGCATGATTTTTATCCTCCACGAGAGGGGCCCTGACAGCGCCCCATTCATCCGGCTGAACGCGCACCCTCGCCGGCTTCCACTGCTCGGGCGAGCCGCTAGGATTGCTCTGCCCCACCGGTCCCGTTCCAAGCCAGCTACCTGCTTGAAACTGCACAATATGCTCACAAGCACCCTGTTCTTCACATGTAGAGGCAAGAAAGAGGCAGAATCGGTCTAATTCGGCCAGTCTGACAGTAAATGTGGTGGAGAGCAAAACAGCCGTTTCAGAGCGATAGGATGCTTTTTTGCACATTTCGACTTAAAAAGGCCCTGTCCTCACTGAATATTGAGCTGCAATGTTTGATTTGGATGAGGTTTTATCATTACAAGCTCGCATGGGATGTGTAATGAGGGAAAAAGCATGATTTTTATCCTCCACGAGAGGGGCCCTGACAGCGCCCCATTCATCCGGCTGAACGCGCACCCTCGCCGGCTTCCACTGCTCGGGCGAGCCGCTAGGATTGCTCTGCCCCACCGGTCCCGTTCCAAGCCAGCTACCTGCTTGAAACTGCACAATATGCTCACAAGCACCCTGTTCTTCACATGCAGAGGCAAGAAAGAGGCAGAATCGGTCTAATTCGGCCAGTCTGACAGTAAATGTGGTGGAGAGCAAAACAGCCGTTTCAGAGCGATAGGATGCTTTTTTGCACATTTCGACTTAAAAAGGCCCTGTCCTCACTGAATATTGAGCTGCAATGTGTGATTTGGATGAGGTTTTATCATTACAAGCTCGCATGGGATGTGTAATGAGGGAAAAAGCATGATTTTTATCCTCCACGAGAGGGGCCCTGACAGCGCCCCATTCATCCGGCTGAACGCGCACCCTCGCCGGCTTCCACTGCTCGGGCGAGCCGCTAGGATTGCTCTGCCCCACCGGTCCCGTTCCAAGCCAGCTACCTGCTTGAAACTGCACAATATGCTCACAAGCACCCTGTTCTTCACATGCAGAGGCAAGAAAGAGGCAGAATCGGTCTAATTCGGCCAGTCTGACAGTAAATGTGGTGGAGAGCAAAACAGCCGTTTCAGAGCGATAGGATGCTTTTTTGCACATTTCGATTTAAAAAGGCCCTGTCCTCACTGAATATTGAGCTGCAATGTGTGATTTGGATGAGGTTTTATCATTACAAGCTCGCATGGGATGTGTAATGAGGGAAAAAGCATGATTTTTATCCTCCACGAGAGGGGCCCTGACAGCGCCTCATTCATCCGGCTGAACGCGCACCCTCGCCGGCTTCCACTGCTCGGGCGAGCCGCTAGGATTGCTCTGCCCCACCGGTCCCGTTCCAAGCCAGCTACCTGCTTGAAACTGCACAATATGCTCACAAGCACCCTGTTCTTCACATGCAGAGGCAAGAAAGAGGCAGAATCGGTCTAATTCGGCCAGTCTGACAGTAAATGTGGTGGAGAGTAAAACAGCCGTTTCAGAGCGATAGGACGCTTTTTTGCACATTTCGACTTAAAAAGGCCCTGTCCTCACTGAATATTGAGCTGCAATGTGTGATTTGGATGAGGTTTTATCATTACAAGCTCGCATGGGATGTGTAATGAGGGAAAAAGCATGATTTTTATCCTCCACGAGAGGGGCCCTGACAGCGCCCCATTCATCCGGCTGAACGCGCACCCTCGCCGGCTTCCACTGCTCGGGCGAGCCGCTAGGATTGCTCTGCCCCACCGGTCCCGTTCCAAGCCAGCTACCTGCTTGAAACTGCACAATATGCTCACAAGCACCCTGTTCTTCACATGCAGAGGCAAGAAAGAGGCAGAATCGGTCTAATTCGGCCAGTCTGACAGTAAATGTGGTGGAGAGCAAAACAGCCGTTTCAGAGCGATAGGACGCTTTTTTGCACATTTCGACTTAAAAAGGCCCTGTCCTCACTGAATATTGAGCTGCAATGTGTGATTTGGATGAGGTTTTATCATTACAAGCTCGCATGGGATGTGTAATGAGGGAAAAAGCATGATTTTTATCCTCCACGAGAGGGGCCCTGACAGCGCCCCATTCATCCGGCTGAACGCGCACCCTCGCCGGCTTCCACTGCTCGGGCGAGCCGCTAGGATTGCTCTGCCCCACCGGTCCCGTTCCAAGCCAGCTACCTGCTTGAAACTGCACAATATGCTCACAAGCACCCTGTTCTTCACATGCAGAGGCAAGAAAGAGGCAGAATCGGTCTAATTCGGCCAGTCTGACAGTAAATGTGGTGGAGAGCAAAACAGCCGTTTCAGAGCGATAGGACGCTTTTTTGCACATTTCGACTTAAAAAGGCCCTGTCCTCACTGAATATTGAGCTGCAATGTGTGATTTGGATGAGGTTTTATCATTACAAGCTCGCATGGGATGTGTAATGAGGGAAAAAGCATGATTTTTATCCTCCACGAGAGGGGCCCTGACAGCGCCCCATTCATCCGGCTGAACGCGCACCCTCGCCGGCTTCCACTGCTCGGGCGAGCCGCTAGGATTGCTCTGCCCCACCGGTCCCGTTCCAAGCCAGCTACCTGCTTGAAACTGCACAATATGCTCACAAGCACCCTGTTCTTCACATGTAGAGGCAAGAAAGAGGCAGAAGCGGTCTAATTCGGCCAGTCTGACAGTAAATGTGGTGGAGAGCAAAACAGCCGTTTCAGAGCGATAGGATGCTTTTTTGCACATTTCGACTTAAAAAGGCCCTGTCCTCACTGAATATTGAGCTGCAATGTGTGATTTGGATGAGGTTTTATCATTACAAGCTCGCATGGGATGTGTAATGAGGGAAAAAGCATGATTTTTATCCTCCACGAGAGGGGCCCTGACAGCGCCCCATTCATCCGGCTGAACGCGCACCCTCGCCGGCTTCCACTGCTCGGGCGAGCCGCTAGGATTGCTCTGCCCCACCGGTCCCGTTCCAAGCCAGCTACCTGCTTGAAACTGCACAATATGCTCACAAGCACCCTGTTCTTCACATGCAGAGGCAAGAAAGAGGCAGAATCGGTCTAATTCGGCCAGTCTGACAGTAAATGTGGTGGAGAGCAAAACAGCCGTTTCAGAGCGATAGGATGCTTTTTTGCACATTTCGACTTAAAAAGGCCCTGTCCTCACTGAATATTGAGCTGCAATGTGTGATTTGGATGAGGTTTTATCATTACAAGCTCGCATGGGATGTGTAATGAGGGAAAAAGCATGATTTTTATCCTCCACGAGAGGGGCCCTGACAGCGCCCCATTCATCCGGCTGAACGCGCACCCTCGCCGGCTTCCACTGCTCGGGCGAGCCGCTAGGATTGCTCTGCCCCACCGGTCCCGTTCCAAGCCAGCTACCTGCTTGAAACTGCACAATATGCTCACAAGCACCCTGTTCTTCACATGCAGAGGCAAGAAAGAGGCAGAATCGGTCTAATTCGGCCAGTCTGACAGTAAATGTGGTGGAGAGCAAAAACAGCCGTTTCAGAGCGATAGGACGCTTTTTTGCACATTTCGACTTAAAAAGGCCCTGTCCTCACTGAATATTGAGCTGCAATGTGTGATTTGGATGAAGTTTTATCATTACAAGCTCGCATGGGATGTGTAATGAGGGAAAAAGCATGATTTTTATCCTCCACGAGAGGGGCCCTGACAGCGCCCCATTCATCCGGCTGAACGCGCACCCTCGCCGGCTTCCACTGCTCGGGCGAGCCGCTAGGATTGCTCTGCCCCACCGGTCCCGTTCCAAGCCAGCTACCTGCTTGAAACTGCACAATATGCTCACAAGCACCCTGTTCTTCACATGTAGAGGCAAGAAAGAGGCAGAATCGGTCTAATTCGGCCAGTCTGACAGTAAATGTGGTGGAGAGCAAAACAGCCGTTTCAGAGCGATAGGATGCTTTTTTGCACATTTCGACATAAAAAGGCCCTGTCCTCACTGAATATTGAGCTGCAATGTGTGATTTGGATGAGGTTTTATCATTACAAGCTCGCATGGGATGTGTAATGAGGGAAAAAGCATGATTTTTATCCTCCACGAGAGGGGCCCTGACAGCGCCCCATTCATCCGGCTGAACGCGCACCCTCGCCGGCTTCCACTGCTCGGGCGAGCCGCTAGGATTGCTCTGCCCCACCGGTCCCGTTCCAAGCCAGCTACCTGCTTGAAACTGCACAATATGCTCACAAGCACCCTGTTCTTCACATGCAGAGGCAAGAAAGAGGCAGAATCGGTCTAATTCGGCCAGTCTGAAAGTAAATGTGGTGGAGAGCAAAACAGCCGTTTCAGAGCGATAGGATGCTTTTTTGCACATTTCGATTTAAAAAGGCCCTGTCCTCACTGAATATTGAGCTGCAATGTGTGATTTGGATGAGGTTTTATCATTACAAGCTCGCATGGGATGTGTAATGAGGGAAAAAGCATGATTTTTATCCTCCACGAGAGGGGCCCTGACAGCGTCTCATTCATCCGGCTGAACGCGCACCCTCGCCGGCTTCCACTGCTAGGGCGAGCCGCTAGGATTGCTCTGCCCCACCGGTCCCGTTCCAAGCCAGCTACCTGCTTGAAACTGCACAATATGCTCACAAGCACCCTGTTCTTCACATGCAGAGGCAAGAAAGAGGCAGAATCGGTCTAATTCGGCCAGTCTGACAGTAAATGTGGTGGAGAGCAAAACAGCCGTTTCAGAGCGATAGGACGCTTTTTTGCACATTTCGACTTAAAAAGGCCCTGTCCTCACTGAATATTGAGCTGCAATGTGTGATTTGGATGAGGTTTTATCATTACAAGCTCGCATGGGATGTGTAATGAGGGAAAAAGCATGATTTTTATCCTCCACGAGAGGGGCCCTGACAGCGCCCCATTCATCCGGCTGAACGCGCACCCTCGCCGGCTTCCACTGCTCGGGCGAGCCGCTAGGATTGCTCTGCCCCACCGGTCCCGTTCCAAGCCAGCTACCTGCTTGAAACTGCACAATATGCTCACAAGCACCCTGTTCTTCACATGTAGAGGCAAGAAAGAGGCAGAATCGGTCTAATTCGGCCAGTCTGACAGTAAATGTGGTGGAGAGCAAAACAGCCGTTTCAGAGCGATAGGATGCTTTTTTGCACATTTCGACTTAAAAAGGCCCTGTCCTCACTGAATATTGAGCTGCAATGTGTGATTTGGATGAGGTTTTATCATTACAAGCTCGCATGGGATGTGTAATGAGGGAAAAAGCATGATTTTTATCCTCCACGAGAGGGGCCCTGACAGCGCCCCATTCATCCGGCTGAACGCGCACCCTCGCCGGCTTCCACTGCTCGGGCGAGCCGCTAGGATTGCTCTGCCCCACCGGTCCCGTTCCAAGCCAGCTACCTGCTTGAAACTGCACAATATGCTCACAAGCACCCTGTTCTTCACATGCAGAGGCAAGAAAGAGGCAGAATCGGTCTAATTCGGCCAGTCTGACAGTAAATGTGGTGGAGAGCAAAACAGCCGTTTCAGAGCGATAGGACGCTTTTTTGCACATTTCGACTTAAAAAGGCCCTGTCCTCACTGAATATTGAGCTGCAATGTGTGATTTGGATGAGGTTTTATCATTACAAGCTCGCATGGGATGTGTAATGAGGGAAAAAGCATGATTTTTATCCTCCACGAGAGGGGCCCTGACAGCGCCCCATTCATCCGGCTGAACGCGCACCCTCGCCGGCTTCCACTGCTCGGGCGAGCCGCTAGGATTGCTCTGCCCCACCGGTCCCGTTCCAAGCCAGCTACCTGCTTGAAACTGCACAATATGCTCACAAGCACCCTGTTCTTCACATGCAGAGGCAAGAAAGAGGCAGAATCGGTCTAATTCGGCCAGTCTGACAGTAAATGTGGTGGAGAGCAAAACAGCCGTTTCAGAGCGATAGGACGCTTTTTTGCACATTTCGACTTAAAAAGGCCCTGTCCTCACTGAATATTGAGCTGCAATGTGTGATTTGGATGAGGTTTTATCATTACAAGCTCGCATGGGATGTGTAATGAGGGAAAAAGCATGATTTTTATCCTCCACGAGAGGGGCCCTGACAGCGCCCCATTCATCCGGCTGAACGCGCACCCTCGCCGGCTTCCACTGCTCGGGCGAGCCGCTAGGATTGCTCTGCCCCACCGGTCCCGTTCCAAGCCAGCTACCTGCTTGAAACTGCACAATATGCTCACAAGCACCCTGTTCTTCACATGTAGAGGCAAGAAAGAGGCAGAATCGGTCTAATTCGGCCAGTCTGACAGTAAATGTGGTGGAGAGCAAAACAGCCGTTTCAGAGCGATAGGATGCTTTTTTGCACATTTCGACTTAAAAAGGCCCTGTCCTCACTGAATATTGAGCTGCAATGTGTGATTTGGATGAGGTTTTATCATTACAAGCTCGCATGGGATGTGTAATGAGGGAAAAAGCATGATTTTTATCCTCCACGAGAGGGGCCCTGACAGCGACCCATTCATCCGGCTGAACGCGCACCCTCGCCGGCTTCCACTGCTCGGGCGAGCCGCTAGGATTGCTCTGCCCCACCGGTCCCGTTCCAAGCCAGCTACCTGCTTGAAACTGCACAATATGCTCACAAGCACCCTGTTCTTCACATGCAGAGGCAAGAAAGAGGCAGAATCGGTCTAATTCGGCCAGTCTGACAGTAAATGTGGTGGAGAGCAAAACAGCCGTTTCAGAGCGATAGGACGCTTTTTTGCACATTTCGACTTAAAAAGGCCCTGTCCTCACTGAATATTGAGCTGCAATGTGTGATTTGGATGAGGTTTTATCATTACAAGCTCGCATGGGATGTGTAATGAGGGAAAAAGCATGATTTTTATCCTCCACGAGAGGGGCCCTGACAGCGCCCCATTCATCCGGCTGAACGCGCACCCTCGCCGGCTTCCACTGCTCGGGCGAGCCGCTAGGATTGCTCTGCCCCACCGGTCCCGTTCCAAGCCAGCTACCTGCTTGAAACTGCACAATATGCTCACAAGCACCCTGTTCTTCACATGCAGAGGCAAGAAAGAGGCAGAATCGGTCTAATTCGGCCAGTCTGACAGTAAATGTGGTGGAGAGCAAAACAGCCGTTTCAGAGCGATAGGACGCTTTTTTGCACATTTCGACTTAAAAAGGCCCTGTCCTCACTGAATATTGAGCTGCAATGTGTGATTTGGATGAGGTTTTATCATTACAAGCTCGCATGGGATGTGTAATGAGGGAAAAAGCATGATTTTTATCCTCCACGAGAGGGGCCCTGACAGCGCCCCATTCATCCGGCTGAACGCGCACCCTCGCCGGCTTCCACTGCTCGGGCGAGCCGCTAGGATTGCTCTGCCCCACCGGTCCCGTTCCAAGCCAGCTACCTGCTTGAAACTGCACAATATGCTCACAAGCACCCTGTTCTTCACATGTAGAGGCAAGAAAGAGGCAGAATCGGTCTAATTCGGCCAGTCTGACAGTAAATGTGGTGGAGAGCAAAACAGCCGTTTCAGAGCGATAGGATGCTTTTTTGCACATTTCGACTTAAAAAGGCCCTGTCCTCACTGAATATTGAGCTGCAATGTGTGATTTGGATGAGGTTTTATCATTACAAGCTCGCATGGGATGTGTAATGAGGGAAAAAGCATGATTTTTATCCTCCACGAGAGGGGCCCTGACAGCGCCCCATTCATCCGGCTGAACGCGCACCCTCGCCGGCTTCCACTGCTCGGGCGAGCCGCTAGGATTGCTCTGCCCCACCGGTCCCGTTCCAAGCCAGCTACCTGCTTGAAACTGCACAATATGCTCACAAGCACCCTGTTCTTCACATGCAGAGGCAAGAAAGAGGCAGAATCGGTCTAATTCGGCCAGTCTGACAGTAAATGTGGTGGAGAGCAAAACAGCCGTTTCAGAGCGATAGGACGCTTTTTTGCACATTTCGACTTAAAAAGGCCCTGTCCTCACTGAATATTGAGCTGCAATGTGTGATTTGGATGAGGTTTTATCATTACAAGCTCGCATGGGATGTGTAATGAGGGAAAAAGCATGATTTTTATCCTCCACGAGAGGGGCCCTGACAGCGCCCCATTCATCCGGCTGAACGCGCACCCTCGCCGGCTTCCACTGCTCGGGCGAGCCGCTAGGATTGCTCTGCCCCACCGGTCCCGTTCCAAGCCAGCTACCTGCTTGAAACTGCACAATATGCTCACAAGCACCCTGTTCTTCACATGTAGAGGCAAGAAAGAGGCAGAATCGGTCTAATTCGGCCAGTCTGACAGTAAATGTGGTGGAGAGCAAAACAGCCGTTTCAGAGCGATAGGATGCTTTTTTGCACATTTCGACTTAAAAAGGCCCTGTCCTCACTGAATATTGAGCTGCAATGTGTGATTTGGATGAGGTTTTATCATTACAAGCTCGCATGGGATGTGTAATGAGGGAAAAAGCATGATTTTTATCCTCCACGAGAGGGGCCCTGACAGCGCCCCATTCATCCGGCTGAACGCGCACCCTCGCCGGCTTCCACTGCTCGGGCGAGCCGCTAGGATTGCTCTGCCCCACCGGTCCCGTTCCAAGCCAGCTACCTGCTTGAAACTGCACAATATGCTCACAAGCACCCTGTTCTTCACATGCAGAGGCAAGAAAGAGGCAGAATCGGTCTAATTCGGCCAGTCTGACAGTAAATGTGGTGGAGAGCAAAACAGCCGTTTCAGAGCGATAGGACGCTTTTTTGCACATTTCGACTTAAAAAGGCCCTGTCCTCACTGAATATTGAGCTGCAATGTGTGATTTGGATGAGGTTTTATCATTACAAGCTCGCATGGGATGTGTAATGAGGGAAAAAGCATGATTTTTATCCTCCACGAGAGGGGCCCTGACAGCGCCCCATTCATCCGGCTGAACGCGCACCCTCGCCGGCTTCCACTGCTCGGGCGAGCCGCTAGGATTGCTCTGCCCCACCGGTCCCGTTCCAAGCCAGCTACCTGCTTGAAACTGCACAATATGCTCACAAGCACCCTGTTCTTCACATGCAGAGGCAAGAAAGAGGCAGAATCGGTCTAATTCGGCCAGTCTGACAGTAAATGTGGTGGAGAGCAAAACAGCCGTTTCAGAGCGATAGGACGCTTTTTTGCACATTTCGACTTAAAAAGGCCCTGTCCTCACTGAATATTGAGCTGCAATGTGTGATTTGGATGAGGTTTTATCATTACAAGCTCGCATGGGATGTGTAATGAGGGAAAAAGCATGATTTTTATCCTCCACGAGAGGGGCCCTGACAGCGCCCCATTCATCCGGCTGAACGCGCACCCTCGCCGGCTTCCACTGCTCGGGCGAGCCGCTAGGATTGCTCTGCCCCACCGGTCCCGTTCCAAGCCAGCTACCTGCTTGAAACTGCACAATATGCTCACAAGCACCCTGTTCTTCACATGTAGAGGCAAGAAAGAGGCAGAATCGGTCTAATTCGGCCAGTCTGACAGTAAATGTGGTGGAGAGCAAAACAGCCGTTTCAGAGCGATAGGATGCTTTTTTGCACATTTCGACTTAAAAAGGCCCTGTCCTCACTGAATATTGAGCTGCAATGTGTGATTTGGATGAGGTTTTATCATTACAAGCTCGCATGGGATGTGTAATGAGGGAAAAAGCATGATTTTTATCCTCCACGAGAGGGGCCCTGACAGCGCCCCATTCATCCGGCTGAACGCGCACCCTCGCCGGCTTCCACTGCTCGGGCGAGCCGCTAGGATTGCTCTGCCCCACCGGTCCCGTTCCAAGCCAGCTACCTGCTTGAAACTGCACAATATGCTCACAAGCACCCTGTTCTTCACATGCAGAGGCAAGAAAGAGGCAGAATCGGTCTAATTCGGCCAGTCTGACAGTAAATGTGGTGGAGAGCAAAACAGCCGTTTCAGAGCGATAGGACGCTTTTTTGCACATTTCGACTTAAAAAGGCCCTGTCCTCACTGAATATTGAGCTGCAATGTGTGATTTGGATGAGGTTTTATCATTACAAGCTCGCATGGGATGTGTAATGAGGGAAAAAGCATGATTTTTATCCTCCACGAGAGGGGCCCTGACAGCGCCCCATTCATCCGGCTGAACGCGCACCCTCGCCGGCTTCCACTGCTCGGGCGAGCCGCTAGGATTGCTCTGCCCCACCGGTCCCGTTCCAAGCCAGCTACCTGCTTGAAACTGCACAATATGCTCACAAGCACCCTGTTCTTCACATGCAGAGGCAAGAAAGAGGCAGAATCGGTCTAATTCGGCCAGTCTGACAGTAAATGTGGTGGAGAGCAAAACAGCCGTTTCAGAGCGATAGGACGCTTTTTTGCACATTTCGACTTAAAAAGGCCCTGTCCTCACTGAATATTGAGCTGCAATGTGTGATTTGGATGAGGTTTTATCATTACAAGCTCGCATGGGATGTGTAATGAGGGAAAAAGCATGATTTTTATCCTCCACGAGAGGGGCCCTGACAGCGCCCCATTCATCCGGCTGAACGCGCACCCTCGCCGGCTTCCACTGCTCGGGCGAGCCGCTAGGATTGCTCTGCCCCACCGGTCCCGTTCCAAGCCAGCTACCTGCTTGAAACTGCACAATATGCTCACAAGCACCCTGTTCTTCACATGTAGAGGCAAGAAAGAGGCAGAATCGGTCTAATTCGGCCAGTCTGACAGTAAATGTGGTGGAGAGCAAAACAGCCGTTTCAGAGCGATAGGATGCTTTTTTGCACATTTCGACTTAAAAAGGCCCTGTCCTCACTGAATATTGAGCTGCAATGTGTGATTTGGATGAGGTTTTATCATTACAAGCTCGCATGGGATGTGTAATGAGGGAAAAAGCATGATTTTTATCCTCCACGAGAGGGGCCCTGACAGCGCCCCATTCATCCGGCTGAACGCGCACCCTCGCCGGCTTCCACTGCTCGGGCGAGCCGCTAGGATTGCTCTGCCCCACCGGTCCCGTTCCAAGCCAGCTACCTGCTTGAAACTGCACAATATGCTCACAAGCACCCTGTTCTTCACATGCAGAGGCAAGAAAGAGGCAGAATCGGTCTAATTCGGCCAGTCTGACAGTAAATGTGGTGGAGAGCAAAACAGCCGTTTCAGAGCGATAGGACGCTTTTTTGCACATTTCGACTTAAAAAGGCCCTGTCCTCACTGAATATTGAGCTGCAATGTGTGATTTGGATGAGGTTTTATCATTACAAGCTCGCATGGGATGTGTAATGAGGGAAAAAGCATGATTTTTATCCTCCACGAGAGGGGCCCTGACAGCGCCCCATTCATCCGGCTGAACGCGCACCCTCGCCGGCTTCCACTGCTCGGGCGAGCCGCTAGGATTGCTCTGCCCCACCGGTCCCGTTCCAAGCCAGCTACCTGCTTGAAACTGCACAATATGCTCACAAGCACCCTGTTCTTCACATGCAGAGGCAAGAAAGAGGCAGAATCGGTCTAATTCGGCCAGTCTGACAGTAAATGTGGTGGAGAGCAAAACAGCCGTTTCAGAGCGATAGGACGCTTTTTTGCACATTTCGACTTAAAAAGGCCCTGTCCTCACTGAATATTGAGCTGCAATGTGTGATTTGGATGAGGTTTTATCATTACAAGCTCGCATTGGATGTGTAATGAGGGAAAAAGCATGATTTTTATCCTCCACGAGAGGGGCCCTGACAGCGCCCCATTCATCCGGCTGAACGCGCACCCTCGCCGGCTTCCACTGCTCGGGCGAGCCGCTAGGATTGCTCTGCCCCACCGGTCCCGTTCCAAGCCAGCTACCTGCTTGAAACTGCACAATATGCTCACAAGCACCCTGTTCTTCACATGCAGAGGCAAGAAAGAGGCAGAATCGGTCTAATTCGGCCAGTCTGACAGTAAATGTGGTGGAGAGCAAAAACAGCCGTTTCAGAGCGATAGGACGCTTTTTTGCACATTTCGACTTAAAAAGGCCCTGTCCTCACTGAATATTGAGCTGCAATGTGTGATTTGGATGAGGTTTTATCATTACAAGCTCGCATGGGATGTGTAATGAGGGAAAAAGCATGATTTTTATCCTCCACGAGAGGGGCCCTGACAGCGCCCCATTCATCCGGGCTGAACGCGCACCCTCGCCGGCTTCCACTGCTCGGGCGAGCCGCTAGGATTGCTCTGCCCCACCGGTCCCGTTCCAAGCCAGCTACCTGCTTGAAACTGCACAATATGCTCACAAGCACCCTGTTCTTCACATGCAGAGGCAAGAAAGAGGCAGAATCGGTCTAATTCGGCCAGTCTGACAGTAAATGTGGTGGAGAGCAAAACAGCCGTTTCAGAGCGATAGGACGCTTTTTTGCACATTTCGACTTAAAAAGGCCCTGTCCTCACTGAATATTGAGCTGCAATGTGTGATTTGGATGAGGTTTTATCATTACAAGCTCGCATGGGATGTGTAATGAGGGAAAAAGCATGATTTTTATCCTCCACGAGAGGGGCCCTGACAGCGCCCCATTCATCCGGCTGAACGCGCACCCTCGCCGGCTTCCACTGCTCGGGCGAGCCGCTAGGATTGCTCTGCCCCACCGGTCCCCGTTCCAAGCCAGCTACCTGCTTGAAACTGCACAATATGCTCACAAGCACCCTGTTCTTCACATGCAGAGGCAAGAAAGAGGCAGAATCGGTCTAATTCGGCCAGTCTGACAGTAAATGTGGTGGAGAGCAAAACAGCCGTTTCAGAGCGATAGGACGCTTTTTTGCACATTTCGACTTAAAAGGCCCTGTCCTCACTGAATATTGAGCTGCAATGTGTGATTTGGATGAGGTTTTATCATTACAAGCTCGCATGGGATGTGTAATGAGGGAAAAAGCATGATTTTTATCCTCCACGAGAGGGGCCCTGACAGCGCCCCATTCATCCGGCTGAACGCGCACCCTCGCCGGCTTCCACTGCTCGGGCGAGCCGCTAGGATTGCTCTGCCCCACCGGTCCCGTTCCAAGCCAGCTACCTGCTTGAAACTGCACAATATGCTCACAAGCACCCTGTTCTTCACATGCAGAGGCAAGAAAGAGGCAGAATCGGTCTAATTCGGCCAGTCTGACAGTAAATGTGGTGGAGAGCAAAACAGCCGTTTCAGAGCGATAGGATGCTTTTTTGCACATTTCGACTTAAAAAGGCCCTGTCCTCACTGAATATTGAGCTGCAATGTGTGATTTGGATGAGGTTTTATCATTACAAGCTCGCATGGGATGTGTAATGAGGGAAAAAGCATGATTTTTATCCTCCACGAGAGGGGCCCCTGACAGCGCCCAATTCATCCGGCTGAACGCGCACCCTCGCCGGCTTCCACTGCTCGGGGCGAGCCGCTAGGATTGCTCTGCCCCACCGGTCCCGTTCCAAGCCAGCTACCTGCTTGAAACTGCACAATAATGCTCACAAGCACCCTGTTCTTCACATGCAGAGGCAAGAAAGAGGCAGAATCGGTCTAATTCGGCCAGTCTGACAGTAAATGTGGTGGAGAGCAAAACAGCCGTTTCAGAGCGATAGGACGCTTTTTTGCACATTTTCGACTTAAAAAGGCCCTGTCCCTCACTGAATATTGAGCTGCAATGTGTGAATTTGGATGGAGTTTTATCATTCAAGCTCGCATGGGATGTGTAATGAGGGAAAAAGCATGATTTTTATCCTCCACGAGAGGGGCCCTGACAGCGCCCCATTCATCCGGCTGAACGCGCACCCTCGCCGGCCTTCCACTGCTCGGTCGAGCCGCTAGGATTGCTCTGCCCACCGGTCCCGTTCCAATGCCAGCCTACCTGCTTGAAACTGCACAGTATGCTCACAAGCACCTGTTCTTCACATGTAGAGGCAAGAAAGAGGCAGAATCGGTCTAATTCGGCCAGTCTGACAGTAAATGTAGGTGGAGAGCAAAACAGCCGTTTCAGAGCGATAGGATGCTTTTTTGCACGATTTCGACTTAAAAAGGCCCTTGTCACTCACTGAATATTGAGCTGCAATGTGTGATTTGGATGAGGTTTTATCATTACAAGCTCGCTGGGATGTGTAATGAGCGGAAAAAAGCATGATTTTTATCCTCACGAGGAGGGGCCCTGACAGCGCCCCATTCATCCGGCTGAACGCGCACCCTCAGCCGGCTTCCACTGCTCGGGCGAGCCGCTAGGATTGCTCTGCCCCACCGGTCCCGTTCCAAGCCAGCTACCTGCTTGAAACTGCACAATATGCTCACAAGCACCCTGTTCTTCACATGCAGAGGTAAGAAAGAGGCTAGAATCGGTCTAATTCGGCCAGTCTGACAGTAAATGTGGTGGAGAGCAAAACAGCCGTTCAGAGCGATAGGATGCTTTTTTGCACATTTCGACTTAAAAAGGCCCCTGTCCTCACTGAATATTGAGCTGCAATGTGTGATTTGGATGAGGTTTTATCATTACAAGCTCGCATGGGATGTGTAATGAGGGAAAAAGCATGATTTTTATCCTCCACGAGAGGGGCCCTGACA
>NW_028181796.1:2500-44000 GCF_963514085.1 Chelon labrosus | reverse complement strand
AGAAGTAGAATGGGAGGTAGAGCTTTCAGCTATCAGGCTCCTCTCCTGTGGAACCAGCTCCCAGTTTGGGTTCGGGAGGCAGACACTCTCTCTATTTTTAAGGTCAGGCTTAAGACTTTCCTTTTTGATCAAGCTTATAGTTAGGGTTGGACTAAACCATCCCTTAGTTATGCTGCTATAGGCCTAGGCTGCTGGGGGACGATGCACCAAACACATGTCCTCCTTCTTTCTTCTCTTTCCTCTCTCTCATCCTCCACTTTCTTTTCTCTGGCACAGAGCTCTTGTCCTCTAATTTCCTATCTACTACTAGTCATACAATTCTGTGCTATTACTATGTAGAATGTTTACTGCTGTGTGTGTCCCCCCCCCCCCCCCTCTTCCTCCCTCTTCTTGTGAGTATCTCTGGCCTGGAGTGGTGTGTTTCCTGTGGAGCTCTATACTACATCTGTTGTTGTGGTCTCATCAGCCTGCCCAGTCTTCATGGAATCCTGCAGTTATCCTCTCCTACCTGAATGAACAATTCTCCAACCTGCCTGTGATTCCTCTTACATTTTCAAACTGTCATGTAACATCATCAGTTTGTATCATAAGATTCCACATGTACGCTTTAGTCAGATATGTGTATCTATGACAGATGGATGTTTATCTTGCTGTTCTCTTCTCTCTTTCTTCTGTCTGTACCCGGCTGGCCTTAGGCAGATGGGTCCCTCCATATGAGCTGGGTTCTGCTCGAGGTTTCTTCCTGTTAAAAGGGAGTTTTTCCTGCCACCGTTGCCTTCAGGCTTGCTCTGGGGGTTTCAGGCCGGGTTTTTGTAAAGCGTCTTGAGACGATTTGTATTGTTATTGACGCTATATAAATAAAATTGAATTGAATTTAATTGAATGTGTGTTGTCCTCAGGTGGAGCAATTTTGGAAGTTCTACAGTCACCTGGTCAGACCTGGTGACCTGAGTGGACACAGTGACTTCCACCTGTTCAAGGAGGGAATCAAACCCATGTGGGAGGTACTGACCTGACCTTTTTACTCTCTATAGTATTACTGTGATACCATCACCGTCTGAGCCCTGTCCTCTCTTGTCCTCTCCTGTCCTTCCCTGTCTCCATTGTCTTTTCCAGGATGAGTCCAACCGCAGCGGGGGAAAGTGGATCATTCGTCTACGTAAAGGTCTGGCCAGTCGGTTCTGGGAGAACATTATTCTGGCCATGTTGGGAGAACAGTTCATGGTGGGAGAGGAGATCTGTGGAGCCGTGGTCTCCATACGCTTCCAGGTACCACTGTACTTCTACTAGTACTAATAGTACTGCTGTTACTGCTGTTACTATTAGTGTACTGGAAGATATTACTAATACTACTGTTGCTTCTATTATACTGGAAGCTCCTACTGTGCTACTCTTACTACTACTGTACTGGAAGATACTACAAATACTACTCTTACTACTGTAATAGAAGATACTGCTGTTACTACTAATACTACTAATGTTGCTACTGTTACTACTGTACTACGTTTACTGGACCTCTATGAGTTAGTACTGCCACGGATCTGATCAGATCTAATAGACCAGTAATCTGGACCAGGACCTATTCTTGAGTAACTTTAAAACCAGCCTGTCTCTACCTGTCTGTCTCTACCTGTCTCTGTCTCTACCTGTCTGTCAGGAGGACATCTTGTCCATCTGGAACAGAACATCCAACGACCAGACTACAACGTCCAGAATCAGAGACACGTTGAGACGAGTCCTCAACCTTCCAGCTAACACCATCATGGAGTACAAGACCCACAATGACAGCCTCAGGTACTAATTCAAAATCAAATTAATATTATTATTGTTATTGTTATTGTCATATGCTCAGTCAAAACAGTAGTTGAGACCATACAATTAAAGTCTTACTTTGCGAGTCTCCAAGAAATCACAAGAAATCTGTTAAATTAAAAGCTTAAAAGCTTAAAAACCAGAGCTATGAGCGTTGTAACAGATCCAGTCAGTGGGAGTTATGTGGAACTGTTGAGGGATCTCATGGACTGAGGGTGGAAACTGTTCCTGAGTCTTGTTGTCCTTGATATCACTCCCGTAATGTCTCTCTGACAGCAGGAGGGTGAAGAGGTTAAGTTGTGGAGGGTGTCCTGTCCTTGTCTCCTGATAACCCTGGTCCTATAGATGTCATATAGTGATGAGAAGGCTCCTCCATAAATAAACTGTGCAGTTTTTTATCATATGTTGGAGGTCCTTCCTGTGCTGAGCAGTTTCTAAACCAGACTGTGATTGGGGTGGTGACGATGCTCTCAAAGGTACTTCTATAAAAGTTGCTGAGGATTTTTGTTGAGGTACCAAGATTCTTCTCAAAAAGTCCAGTCTTTGTTTGGGACTTCTTCAGGAGCTGCTTAGTGTTGTGAGATCCTCTCTGACGTAGGTTCTGAGGAATTTGAAGGTTTCCACCTTCTCCACCTCTGTCTCACTGATGTGTATTGAGAGATGTTGCTGCTACTTCCCCCTCCTCACATCATTAGTAATCTCCTTGGCCTTTTCTGCATTTAAGGAGAGATTATTTACCTGACACCAGACCACCAGACCTGTCTTCACTCCCACAGAGATCAGTTCAGTGAACTTTATAATACTGGGGTTGGTCTGGGAGGCCATGCAGTCATGGCTTATGAGGGTGTACAGCAATGAACTAATCAAACAACGCTGTGGGTTCCCTATGATCACAGTCCTGATGTCAGATGTTTCCCACTCTGGCTGAGGTCTTTCAGGAAGTCCAGCACCTTGTTACAGAAGGATGAGGTCAGGAGCTTTTCACAAAGTCTGTACAGCTTGACTGTGCTCAATAATTAGCATTTTAACATGTGTGTGAGGTCAGTATGGGTAGCAGTGTTGACAGCATCATCGGTTGATCTGTTCCATTGATGTGTGAACAGTGGTAGGGACCGTTTGTCCTCTGAAAGCACTGTTGCACTCGCCCGAACATAACAATTGGTGCAACAGAATGGCCGTCATTCAGGCAGGTTACAGGATTTTTCTTTGAAAAGTTTACAGTGGTGGTGGACAAGTGTTGGGAGTTAAGCTCAACTGTAACATCTGATGAACATACCCTGAGTACACACCCTGGGATGTAATCTGAACCAGATCCCTCCTTGGTTTAGTTCTCCTCACAACCGTGCACACCTCCCCTAAAGACGCAGAGGGCTATGTCCAGTATGCTTTCTGTGGTCAGAATCTCACTCTGGTGGTCAGTGCTGAGGGTCTCAAATTGAGCATAGAATTTATTTAGTTTGTCTAGAGTGAGTTTTTACTAGTTGTTGGTCTTATGGTCTTCTGCTAGTACCACATGGTGGTGCTGAAGACGACGCCACATGCTCCAGGAACCTGTGTTGGTTTAATATCCGTCCAGCTTCAGTCTGCACTGCAGTTTAAATATTTCACCTCAAACAAATGCGGCAGAGTGAGCACGTAGCATGGAGCTGGTCCAGGGTTTATTATTAGGAAAGGTCCTGGAGCGTTTAGTGGGAGGAATGTTCTCAGTGCATGTGTTGATAAAACATTTCTAAGTCCGCAGGAGAGTTCTCTCTCAAAGCAGCCGTTTTAAACACACCCCAGTTTGACACCCGGTTCACATCACCATTAACAGTTCAATGTCCGCTGAGCAGTGCCTCACAACAACCTGCAGGCTCTGATTTTCCCCAAGTCTGATGTGCTGTCTTAGCGGTGGAGGGTGTGTGGAGTCCGAGAACTGAGTCCGGCCGTCCAAGAACCAGGTTTCCCTGAAAATGAGGGCACAGGATTCTCTTATCTGCCACTGAGTTGTAATCCTGACTGTCATCTCATCCATCTTATTTGGTATTCACAGTTCCCTGTAGTTCATTATGAAATATAACTATTGCCAGTACGCAGGAAAAAAACTACAAATGAGACCTGGAAGTGGAATCCAGAGTTCAGCCTTGTTTGGAATGTGTTGCTGCAGCACCAGCGGGCATGGTACGCTCACAGGCGCGAAGCGGGGAGATTCTTTCGTCACGTAACGTTTGGTAGTCTTATCTGTTTTGTAGGGACGTGCGGGCAGGGGAGGCGGGTGTGGCAGTGCCTCACCTAGCATCATGAAAAGTAGCGATGATAAAATAAATCATACTCTTGGTCTCTTGGTCTGTGATATAAATGCAATTTCTGTGTGATTCCCGTTGTTTTGGTCATTTTTATAGTCAAAATCGCTGAATTTACGTATTTCTTGTGTGAATAGATGGAGCAAGCTGAGCCGAGCCTCGGATTACGCAATCTCTCACAAACTGGGTTAGGCTCGTGTCCTTAGACGCGTGCCTGTGGCTAACTCTCTGTGTGTCATCAATACTCTAGTTAATGTATTTCTTGCATGAGTGTAACATATTTATTCTTGTTTATCTGACATTAAACCGCACTGAAAAATAATGAGATGAGGCAGCCGGTACCTCTGCCTCATGGAAGAGGGCGCTAGTGAGCCACTGGTTCATGCTGTAACTCTTCTTCTACGCCAGTGCTTCTCAAATAGTGGGGCGCATAATGGGATGCCGGGGGGGGGGTGACACCCCGGGAACATGCTTTTTTTTTTTGCTGTACTAGAATAAAGTGTAATTGCACATCCACTACAGTAGGTGGCCGTGGCGCTCTCATCGTCAGAGTGTGCGCAGGGAGTATTGGCTCTATGGTGTATGTTTTGTTTTGTTTTTTGCAGCAAGCATGCGCACACATACGACATACACATAGAGCGGGAAATATGAAGTGCAGTGAACAAACCCTCAACAATCACCATGGAAAAATATTTTACAGGGATGAACAGAAAGGCAGAGAGAGACAGAGATAATGAGACAACCGAAAGTCTCCCGAAAGCTAAGACGAGGAAATATGACGAAGCGTATGTAGCGCTTGGCTTCACTGTGACTGTGGTGGGAAACGAGGAAAGACCGGTGTGTTTACTGCGTCTAAAAATGTTGGCAGTGGACAGCATGAAGCCAAATAAATGAATGTTAATAAGGACACAATGTTATGCAGAGGTGTACTTATAACAATTTTATAGACAAATGATACTATTTATAGTCGCGGCAGAAAGACGGGGGGAGGTGGATCAGATCATCAGAAGATTTAACAACTCAATATTACTATGTATAATTTGATTAAGGTGACGATTTGGTTTTAAATTCAAATCCATATTTCCATTTGTCTTTATTTTTCTCACTGGGTACTCTCGTGTTGAATGAGTATGAATGAACTGTGGAATTGCGACGGCAAACACTCTTTCTTATTCTCTCTCTTAACTGCTATAGACATTGTTCCTTTGGCCAAATCTGTACCTTATACCTGTGTGTGTGTGTGTGTGTGTAAAGAATACTAATTTGAGATATGAAACGTAAGCAGTTAGTGTGAAAGCAGCCAACTGATTGGCAAATTTAAGCTATTCCAGTGGGTTCATAATTGCAAATCTGTGCCTCACCACACGTCACTGCCATTTTGGCCAACTTTTGGATTTGAGTCTTCTTCTTCTTGCAGTATGACCCCCTCTGGCCCACGGCCTGTTATGTTTCTGTTCCTCATTAGTGGAGCCCACCCCCAGGGAAGTCCTGAGTTGATAGTTGAATGACAGTAAATTTTGTTATTTTGATAGTAATTCTGGGTCTCTGATTTTCTTTATTTTTCATACTTTGTGTAGGTCTTAAATTTAACCCATAACGGTCTTAAAAAGTCTCAAAAAGTCTTAAATTTTACTTGTTCAAACCTGCAGAAACCCTGATGAGGCCGTCGTTGTTGTCCCTTGTTGGCTAGAGTTGGTTGGGTCCAGACCAAGGTTATAATAGTTCTGGATTTTTAATTTCGGTTTAGTTTTTATTTCGTTTCTACCTTTTTCCCTCCAATACAGTTGGCTTTAATTAGTTTTTAATGTGGGTTTGCTAGTTTTTATTAGTTTTATATTTCCAAAAACGCTTAGTTTTAGTTTAGTTTTTATTAGTTTTAGTTTTTTCATACTTTGGGTTATTTGTCAGGTGCGGGATTCAAAAAGGTCAGGGTGAGTATTGTTTAATAAAATTCAACTAAAGATATGTTTAAAAAATGAGGTTGAGTTAATAATGACTGACTTTTTATTTTTGGGTGAACTATTCCTTTAATCCAGGGGTACCCACTTTTTTGGCTTGCGATCTACTTTTACAGTGACCAAGTCGGCGGACTCACAGAGGCTTGTTTTGGTACTCGACATTAGACGCCTTGTGCAAGCTTCTTAAACGGACTTTGAGATTCGCGGAGTTTCTCCCCTTGAGAAGCAAGCCACATATTTTGTCACAGTCTGTCTCCACTACAAGACACTTGCTTTTATCTTTCTCGTCGTCATATTCAAAAAAGTCCCATACAGGACTTTGCCGCTTCCTCCCAGCTTTGGCTGCAACCGCCATGGTGCTGCCAGGTGACGTCACGGACCGTGAGGTGCCGTAAGGTGCTGCTGCTGATGCTGCCAGCTGGCGTAAAACTGCCGGAACGGAATAAATCGATCATATGAATCCAACCAGTTGAGGCTAATAATTAAATTGACAGAGACGACCCAGACCCAGGAGAAATCCATTGTTGTTGCCCCTTGTTGGTTAGAGTTGGTTGGGTCCAGACCCAGGAGAAAGCCATTGTTGTTGCCCCTTGTTGGTTAGAGTTGGTTGGGTCCAGACCCAGGAGAAAGCCATTGTTGTTGCCCCTTGTTGGTTAGAGTTGGTTGGGTCCAGACCCAGGAGAAAGCCATTGTTGTTGCCGCTTGTTGGTTAGAGTTGGTTGGGTTTAGACCCAGGAGAAATCCATTGTTGTTTCCCCTTGTTGGTTAGAGTTGGTTGGGTTTAGACCCAGGAGAAATCCATTGTTGTTGCCCCTTGTTGGTTAGAGTTGGTTGGGTTTAGACCCAGGAGAAATCCATTGTTGTTGCCCCTTGTTGGTTAGAGTTGGTTGGGTCCAGACCCAGGAGAAATCCATTGTTGTTGCCCCTTGTTGGTTAGAGTTGGTTGGGTCCAGACCCAGGAGAAATCCATTGTTGTTGCCCCTTGTTGGTTAGAGTTGGTTGGGTCCAGACCCAGGAGAAAGCCATTGTTGTTGCCCCTTGTTGGTTAGAGTTGGTTGGGTCCAGACCCAGGAGAAATCCATTGTTGTTGCCGCTTGTTGGTTAGAGTTGGTTGGGTTTAGACCCAGGAGAAATCCATTGTTGCTGCCCCTTGTTGGTTAGAGTTGGTTGGGTCCAGACCCAGGAGAAAGCCATTGTTGTTGCCCCTTGTTGGTTAGAGTTGGTTGGGTCCAGACCCAGGAGAAATCCATTGTTGTTGCCCCTTGTTGGTTAGAGTTGGTTGGGTTTAGACCCAGGAGAAATCCATTGTTGCTGCCCCTTGTTGGTTAGAGTTGGTTGGGTCCAGACCCAGGAGAAATCCATTGTTGTTGCCACTTGTTGGTTAGAGTTGGTTGGGTCCAGACCCAGGAGAAATCCATTGTTGTTGCCCCTTGTTGGTTAGAGTTGGTTGGGTCCAGACCCAGGAGAAAGCCATTGTTGTTGCCCCTTGTTGGTTAGAGTTGGTTGGGTCCAGACCCAGGAGAAATCCATTGTTGTTGCCCCTTGTTGGTTAGAGTTGGTTGGGTCCAGACCCAGGAGAAATCCATTGTTGTTGCCCCTTGTTGGTTAGAGTTGGTTGGGTCCAGACCCAGGAGAAATCCATTGTTGTTTCCCCTTGTTGGTTAGAGTTGGTTGGGTCCAGACCCAGGAGAAAGCCATTGTTGTTGCCCCTTGTTGGTTAGAGTTGGTTGGGTCCAGACCCAGGAGAAAGCCATTGTTGTTGCCCCTTGTTGGTTAGAGTTGGTTGGGTCCAGACCCAGGAGAAATCCATTGTTGTTGCCCCTTGTTGGTTAGAGTTGGTTGGGTCCAGACCCAGGAGAAATCCATTGTTGTTGCCCCTTGTTGGTTAGAGTTGGTTGGGTCCAGACCCAGGAGAAAGCCATTGTTGTTGCCCCTTGTTGGTTAGAGTTGGTTGGGTCCAGACTAGTGTTGCTTTCGTCAACGAAAACTATGACTAAATATTGTCGTCAACGAACCTTTATCACGTGACTAAAACGAGACGAGACGTAACGTAAATGCTGGTCATGCGACGATGACTATAATTAAATGTATAATGCAATATTGTTGACGAATAAAAACGAGACTAAATGTGGTTTACAAAATAAAAACTATGCTAAAATGTCTCTCCATTTTCGTTGACCAAAACGGGACGAGACGAAATGTTACAACGTCATTTGTCTTGTTTAGTCGCGTTATTATTATTATTTTGTAGTTTTTCTGTTTCCTGTGTCCAGAGAGCCCGTTTCTCTCGTAGGCGACGTCACTTCCTCAAGCTCCACTCGCGGCATTATTTAGAAGATGCAGCTGCTCCAGTGAGTCTGCGACTCTGCGTGAGTACTGAGTAGTAGCGAGAGAACTGTGAGTAGGCTACTGAGTAGCGTGACAGAGAAAGGGAACGATGGCGGGCCAGCCGGGGGTCTTTGGTAGAAGAAGAAGAAGAGAAGACATTTGGAAAAACTTTAAATACACCGAAGTGGAAAATAAAACCGAATGTCTTGTGGTGAAAGATTGGGCGATGTGCGGCAAATAGTAAATAAATAGTAAAATAAATATGTTGTAAATTCAAATCAGCGTCTTCCGTGTCTGGAATGGATGTATTCTTGAGTCTATAAGGTAACAATAATATAATAAGAACCTTGTTTGAAATAGGTTTGGCTAAAAGAAAATTTTGGTTTTGTCTATACCACAAGGTAGGCTACTTTGTATTGACTGGGTTAAATAGAATTGCATTACTAAAATACAATTTTCATTGACTAAAACTAGACTAAATGTCATCAGTTTTCGTTGACTAAGACTAGACGAAAATGTCATCAGTTTTCGTCGACTAAAACTAGACGAAAATAGTCATGGATAATTCTGACTAAAATAAGACTAAAATGCTCAGACTTTTAGTTGACTGAAACTTGACTAGACTAAAAAGAGTATGAACATGACTAAAACTAATAAAAACTAAAATGACAGCTTGACACAAAGACTAGACTAAAACTAAAATTAAAACAGGCCGCCAAAAACAACACTAGTCCAGACCCAGGAGAAATTCATTGTTGTTGCCCCTTGTTGGTTAGAGCTGGTTGGGTCCAGACCCAGGAGAAAGCCATTGTTGTTGCCCCTTGTTGGTTAGAGTTGGTTGGGTTTAGACCCAGGAGAAATCCATTGTTGTTGCCCCTTGTTGGTTTGATGAAACGGTGTTGAAACTTTTCTTATGTCTAGAAGTTCTTCCCTGCTGTGTCTAACCATCACATTCCTAAACTCTACATGTAAAATACTTAACACTACGTACTATAAATACTTCTACTACTACTATTAGTTGTACTGTTACTACTACTAATAATTACTGCCATTATTACTACTACTAGTATTACTATTATTACTATGCCACTACTACTATTATTACCACCATTATTACTATTACTAGCACAACAACTACTACTACTACTACTACTACTATTACTAGTTGCGAGTAGTAATGGTAACTGTAGTACTGTCTGCGCCTAAATAGAGCAGCTCGGGTGTCTGAGTAAAACGTGAATGTTCACCTTTAGAACATTAAGTAACACACTTTAAAGTGTGATTTATTATTGAACTTTGAACCCTGATTGATTAATAAACTGAACACTCATGTTGTGGTTTCAGGTCATCATCTGCTGTCTTCTGTTTCAGGGACAACTCCAGCTTCAGGAACACCAAGATTTCCGTCTGAGGACATCTCAGCTGACTGTCCTACGGCCAGTCAGGAAGAGCAGATGTCACCCTGCTCTGTCATTGGCCAGTGAAGGAGTGTGTGTTTGACCTGGACTGACGCTGGATTATTGTTTGTGGTATTGGTTGATTAGTCTCTGATCAGTTCTTTGTCTCTTTGATGTATTTTTGTGTAAATAAATAAAATGGACTCTTTAGAGTAACAAAGTCAGCATCTGATCTACATTCACCACTGAAGAACAAAAACTTAGTTTTTTTAGCTCTACCTTGAAGTTACAGGTAGATAATTCACATCCAGTCTGGAGGATTTATAGGCAGTCTCTGTGTTCAGGGACAAATCAGCATCATGTCCATCTTTTAATGTCTCCAGAGACTGAAGTCTTTACTGCAACTGTCTCCAGGTGTAGTTTATTCTTCAGATGTTTAGTCTCCAGGTGCCTCATGTACAAAGACTTGCGTGGATTTCCTTCTAAAACGTGGAGCACGTTCAGATCCAGAAGCACATTTCCTTTGTTCATCCCAATCAACGTGGAATTGAGTCCACATGTTGTAGCCAACCCCTCCCTGTCCACAGCCCTTTTAAATACGCTACTCACTGAAGTGGAGGCAAACATGTCCTCTTTGTCAGCTGTCCTCCACGCGCTACAATGTTGTTTAATTGCATTTGCGCATCACATATGATCTGTACATTGATCCAATGAAAATGTTTCCTGTTGACATTTGCAAATTCATCATGTGATGGTTCTTTTATATCAATGTGTGTCCAGTCCATAGCTCTGATTACATTCAGAGAACCGGCTCTTTAATGTTGACCTGTTCAGATGCATTGTGGGAAATTGATATACCTGCTCAGGGTCGACTGGCTCTGTCCCGATCGGTCGGACTAATAGTTTTCACATTGATGACAGTTTCCCAGCATCACCTCGAAGTGTCTCCAGAGGATCGACAGCTGTAGAAGCCAGCGTACGCCAGACATGACGTTGGCTTGAGGCACAGACAGGGGAGACTGGAGACTAGACTACACGGGGAGACTACACCTGGGGCTTCATGTACGAAGGGTGCGTGCACACAAAAACGTTCCGTACGTTCTTGTTCACGGAAAAGTTCAGATGTATCAAGAGTGAAATGACCGTGAACTTGTCCGTTCCTCATGCCAACGTCATGTCTGGTGTACGCTGGCTTCTACAGCTGTTGATCCTCTGGAGACACTTAGAGGTGATGCTGGGAAACTGTCATTAATGTGAAAACTATTGTGATGTGCACATCATAATTAACACTAATGAACAATTAACACACCCAGGTGTCTACAATTATGAGTGGATAAAAAAGCATGCGCAAAGTGGTGCAGAAAATATCAACAATGGCAGCTTTAGCAGCATTAGAAGACAATGAAGAGAGTGTGTGTTCAGAGAAAGAGATGATTTACTGGCAAATGAGGACAACTGGCTCATCAGGTGCTTTAGCTCCCCGAAGGCAATCCTCCTGGAACTGTGTGCAGAGCTGCGACATGGCAAGGAGCAATGCGTTGCCTGTGTCCGTACAGGTGCTGACCACACTGGGGTTCCTCGCAACCGGGGCATTCCAGAGGGAGCTGGCTGACCGATCGGGACTGAGCCAGTCGACCCTGAGCAGAGCCATGCCATCAGTGTGGGACGGAGTTATCCGTATGTCAGCCAGGTATATCAGATACCCACAATGCATCTGAACAGGTCAACATTAAAGAGCCGGTTCTCTGAATGTAATCAGAGCTATGGACTGGACACACATTGATATAAAAGAACCATCACATGATGAATTTGTAAATGTCAACAGGAAACATGTTCATTGGATCAATGTACAGATCATATGTGATGTTAACCAACATTGTGGAGGACAGCTGTCAAAGAGGACATGTTTGTCTCCACTCCAGTCAGCAGCGTCTCCGATTCGCTTTCTGTGAAGTTCTTCTTTTTTCCGTCTTACTCATTCTTATGTTTTCTCCAGGGATAGTCTAGCCTCCGGGCGTTTAGTCTCCAGGCATAGTCTAGTCTCAAGATGTTTCATCTCCCTGTGTAGTCCAGTCTCCAGGCATATTCTAGTCTCCAGGGGCCTCATGTACGAAGACTTGCGTGGATTTCCTTCTAAAACGTGGAGCACGCTCAGATTTAGAAGCATCTAGAAGCACATTTCCTTTGTACATCCCAATCCAGCGTACCCGACCCCTCCCTGTCCACGCCCCTTTTAAATATACAAATCATGTCCACGCTCCCTTTTAAATATGCAAAATATATTTAAATTGACCCTGATCGTGCAGAGATTCCCCTCTCTGCGCGATCAGAAAACGAAAACTTAAGAATGAATAAGACGAGAAAAAAGAAGAACTTCACAGAAAGCGAATTGGAGACACTGCTCACTGGAGTGGAGATGCGCAAAAATGTCCTCTTTGGCACGCTGCCACAATGTTGGTTACTTGCATTTGCGCATCACGTATGATCTGTACATTGATGAATGAAAATGTTTCCTGTTTGACATGCGATGGTTCTTTTATATCAATGTGTGTGCAGTCGATAGCTCTGATTACATTCAGAAAACCGTCTCTGGCTGCAGACTGCTCTTTAATGTTGACCTGTTCAGATGCATTGTGGGTATCTGATATACCTGGCTGACATGAGGATAACTCCGTCCCACACTGCTGGCATGGCTCTGCTCAGGGTCGACTGGCACGGTCCCGATCGGTCGGCCAGCTCCCTCTGGAATGCCCCGGTTGCGAGGAACCCCAGTGTGGTCAGCACCTGTACGGACACAGGCAACCCATTGCTCATTGCTGTGTCACGCTCCAATGCCGGCCGCAGGTCTGCGCACAGTTCCAAAAGGATTGCCCTCGGGAACCTAAAGCGGCTGATGAGCCAGTTGTCATTATTTGCCAGTAAATCCTCTCTGTCTCTGAATACACGCTCTCTTCTTATTGCACCATTTGCGATATATCTTCTAATTACGCTAAAGCTGCCATTGTTGTTAACGATATTTTCTGCACCAATTTGCGCATGCTTTTATATCCACTCATGTAATTACCTGGGTGTGTTAATTGTTCATCAGTGTTTTTTTTTCGTGTGTCTCTGATGTGCACATCACAATAGTTTTCACAGTTTTATGATGACAGTTTCCCAGCATCACGTCTAAGTGTCGCCAAAGGATCGACATCTGTAGAATCCAACGTACGGCAGACACGTTGCTGGCGAAGGCACGTACATGTACATTCCCGGACATTTCACTCCTGATACATCTGAACTTTTCCGTGAGCGAGTACGTACGTAACGTTTTTGTGTGCACGCAACCTTCGTACATGAGGCCCCAGATGTTTATTCCCCAGGGATAGTCTAGTCTCCAGATGTCTGTGAAGGTTCTAAGTCATGCAGGTCATGGTATATATAATGTATATTCAAAAAGCGTTTACAGATAAAAAAGGAAACTGGACTTTTTTGAGAAGAAGCTTCTTCGGTTCTAAGGGATTGGTGGGAAGTTTGAGGTTTAAATAGGAAACTCTTTGGGTATAACCCATCAGAACATTGCTTGACTTGTTTCTGTTAACAACTAGAAACCAGTGCTGCTAATTTCCATTAACGGTCACATACTTACCTACCGTTGATGGGGGACTGTTTGTGCCTGTCCTCTTTCCCTAAGAACGGTGCTCTAATGACCCTTTGTCAGTCAGAGGCTCCAGTCTCAGGGTGTGAATGAGG
This sequence comes from Chelon labrosus, assembly GCF_963514085.1. Taxonomy (NCBI): domain Eukaryota; kingdom Metazoa; phylum Chordata; class Actinopteri; order Mugiliformes; family Mugilidae; genus Chelon; species Chelon labrosus. The sequence goes on along the minus strand of NW_028181796.1, from coordinate 30,491 downwards.
TGAATCTTCTTGGGGAATGAAATTAAAACTGTATTGTAAATTGGTGGTCCCCTAGAACTGAAGAAGCTCCTCGGATGAAATGTCTTCTCACAAAAACTCTACAGGCCAGTTGCCTTTTTTAAAAACGCTTTTTCGGATAGTCTCCAGAAATTTAGTCTAGTCTCCAGATGTTTAATCTCCAGAGGTTTAGTCTCCGGGGGCCTCATGTATTAACGGTGCGTACGCATCAAAATGTTGTGTACGCCATGTTTCACGTACATGTGGGGATGTACACTTTGCATGGATTTGCATGCACCGCCACATAAACATTAGACTTGCTGTAAGAATGAGCGTACCGTCACTGAACCTGTCATTTAACTACGGAGTATTGAAAGTCAAACAGGTATTCACCTCCTATTGGATAATTACTGCATGGGTGATTATCTTTTAGCTGACAACAAGTTATTTAAGCCCAACTGATGCAATGAGTAGCTTCTCATTTCTTCAACAACCATGTCTAAAGACACATCCGTTTGGGTGTGATATGCAGACTATAAAACCAAGTGGTAAGTTCTGACAATTATTTTTTTAACGTGTTTATTTCAACCGTAAGTTGTTGTTTCATCTTAACTGACTGCATATATCACTCATTATATTCACAATGTCTCTCTGGCATACCAGCATGGCATTGGTCAGTACGTAACCAGACTGGCTTCCCCCGGAGCCTCGGATTTGTGTTGCACAGCTATGTCCATTTCCAACACCTGACCCAAAATTGCAGATGGTGTGACCATGATGCTGCTCCCACCTGTCTTTGTTACAAGTACACCAATTTTACATTTATATTCAGTGAAATTCTTCTTGTAGTTTATTCCTCTTCTTTACTTTCACCAACTCCTGGGTTTCTGTCATTGTCCATCTGGACTGAAGTACCCTACATTCATCCTCCTTCATTTGAATCTGAGCAGACAAAGTTTAAACTGTACATCATTGGGTCAGAATAATAAATTAGGTCTGAAATTTTTCAGAGGTGCTTAGCACTGAAGCCTCCCAGCCACAAGGTTCTGGGTTCTAATCCAGGCCGACTGGTTCCTTTCTGTGTGTAGTCTGCATGTTCTCCCTGTGTCTGCGTGGGTTCTCTCCAGGTTCTCCAGCTTCCTCCCACCGTCCAAAGACATGCTGGTTAGGTTCATTGGTGATTCTAAATTGGACGTAGGTGTGAGTGTCTCTCTGTGTTAGCCCTGTGATAGACTGGAGACCTGTCCAGGGTGGACCCCCCCTCTAGACCAATGACAGCTGTGATAGACTGGAGACCTGTCCAGGCTGGACCCCCCCCTCTAGACCAATGACAGCTGGGATAGACTGGAGACCTGTCCAGGCTGGACCCCCCCCTCTAGACCAATGACAGCTGGGATAGACTGGAGACCTGTCCAGGCTGGACCCCCCTCTAGACCAATGACAGCTGGGATAGACTGGAGACCTGTCCAGGCTGGACCCCCCCCCCCTAGACCAATTACAGCTGGGATAGGCTCCAGCAGACCCCGCGACCCTTAACAGGAACAAGCGGTTACAGAAGATGAATGAATGAATTTTTCAGACTGGTTTGAAACAGCTGAGATCGGGACTCTGGAGGAGTTCGACCTTCTGACTCTGATTCTTCATCTGGGCTAATGTTCTAGTGGTCAGGCAAATCTCCTGGAGGTGATGAGAAGACTGAACATTTACTCTTCAGAACCCAGCTGGCATCATTATTATCTAACATGCTGTACAGATCCATTCCAGGCCATTCCAGGCCATTGGAGGCAGGTTAGTGGAGGTCTAATCCTTCCTCTATTCCTGGCTGCAGACCAGCTGGGAGCTGTGATCTCTTGAGGATGGACCTAATCCAAATCTGGATTAACAGATAAACCTGGAGCCAACACAGGACCCACGACCATGAACCAGGAGTGACCATAGGGACGAACCAGGAGTGACCATAGGGACAAACCAGACAGCTGCTTTTAACCGTAATAGAACCAGGACCCCAACCAAAACCCCACACAGTCTGCATTAATATGCAGACCCCAACTGGTTCTGGTTCATGCTGCTAACCCTAATAAGGAGGGGAAAGGGAGATGGAGAGAGGAACACACAACTGTTAACATGTTATACAGTAGTAGGACACAATGCCCGAGTAGTAATAGAGAAGAAATTAAAAAATAAGTTAGAGGACAGTTGCTCGGTGCATCACCCCCTTGCAGCCTGGGCCTGTAACAGCATCACTAAGGGATGGTTCAGACCAACCATCAGCTTTATCAAAGAGGAAAATCTTAGCCCTGGGGGAGTCTGTACCATCCCTAACCCCAAACTGGAGAGCCTTCAGCTATCAGGACTTCCATTCTACCAGAACCTCTAAGAACCACAAGTAGACCAGAACTTTGAGATGATCTGGTCCAATGAGGTCTTTTAATATACGATGGATGTTGACCTAGCTGATGCAGGTGAAAGAAGACGGTCCTGGTCAGGTTCTGTTAGGTTGAATAGTTAGGATAAATATGTCAGGAGTTAAATCGATGTTAATAGATTCTTCAACTGACAGTCATTACAGAGTAGAAGCTGCTGGACTCAAAGCAGAGTCTGATTCATTCAGATATTATGGTCATTAACTGAGACGTTGTCATTATCAGATAACTACTGTGTTAAAGTTCAAAAGGGTCATCTTCTCATCACAGACTCTAAACTGAAGCCAAAGTTTCTCCTGAACTCTAAACAGGATTAGACCAAAGCCTCTCTCTTCCCTGCTCATCCTGACATCAGCACATTCTGCAGCTCGTCGATGGTTTGTTGCTCACAGGATTTTCTGTTGACTGAAGCTGGAGGTTTTTCTCTGGACAGATGAAACTTTGAGACAAAGGTAAACCATTTTTGAATTAATTTACAGGTAAAATATGTAATTAATAATTTGTTCCTGCTAATAATAACTCATCACCAAAAAGGTTAAACCTGCTGAGAGTCGATGCTGGGCTGGGGTGCTAATGCTGTGGTGTCTGACCTTTGTTCTAATGAACGTCTCCGTTTCATATTTATTTCATTTAAATTTAAAGTGTTGAGGTTAATTTGATAAAGAAAAGTTGATATTTGAGGAGAAGCTGACATGGTTAGATTTCTCATTAATATGATCAGTGATTATTATGGGGTGAACAGGTGTGTTTGTCAGGTGATCAGCAGGTAGAAACAGCTGATGTGACTCTTGTTTGGACTTTCTTGTTTAACATTAAGAATCTAGTTACTTGATGAAAAATCACATTGTAATGTAATCACATTTCATCCACCAGTCAGATCATGACCAGCTTTAAGACCAGAGACAGTGACCAATCAGGATGAGGGTATGTAATGACATCATCACACGTGTGTGATGTCATCAGGGGAGCGAGGTGTCCTCAGAGTGGCGACGATGTTCAGTCTGCATGTTAATAGTGTTAGCAGTGTTGCTATACTTAGCACTCCTTAGCATTAGCATTAACATGAAGACTTAAAGGTCAGAGGTCACAGCAGACAGGTGGGTTCACTCTGTGATTACGGTTAGTCAGACAAAACGGGGAAGATGATATTTCCCATAAGAGACAGACAGACATATACTTAGTACATAAACTCATTATTATTTCACTGGATAAGGGGACAGATCAGTAATGTGTCCTCAGGTGATATCTAAAGGTTTATTTCATTGACTAACCATAATGTACCTGTACCTGTACATGTACTTGTACCTGTACCTGCAGTTAGAGTTACAGATGGACTTAGTTCAGGTGACCGAGGCAGCCTTTCACAATTTTTTTCAGCTTTATCAGGAAGTTTGAAATCATTGACTGATTGGTGGTCAGAGTGCAATGCCAACATGTCTCCACTTGAGTCAGCAGGTTTGGTTTTAAGGCCCAGATTTCTGATTGGTTTAGATGCACAGCTTAGGTTTTTCATTTCATGCACCTGAAGAATGAGGAGACACAGATGAGAGGAAGATGATGAGTTTATGTTTATTGTGGCTTCTGGTTGATGAACTTTATCAGTTTAACTTGAACTTTTATTAAATGACATTCTAAAACCTGAACATACTCAGTTGGTCAAAAATGTGTGACGTATGATGAATGTTCAGCTGAACTCAAGCTGACCAGCTAATGACTCTCCAGCAGGTTGTCAAGATGCAGCTTCCCTGGTTGCTACTGGTGTGCCTCTGGTTGGTATGCATTACACATGTTTGGACAGCAACCTTCAAGCTGGCTCTGATTGGTCCATGGTCATGTGACCCAATGTTCTCACGGGCAATGCCGTCGGCAGCAGCTAACTTGGCGTTGTCACGGTTAAGGAGTGACCGTGGTCTGAGCCGAGGATACTGGTATGACGTGAAACTGTTAGATGAGCACTGCTCCACTTCCAAAGGTTTGTCACATTTATGTAAAGCTGTAAAACTACTTTAAATTAAATGATGAGTTTACAATTCAAATGTTTATTACACAGGTATCAGGTTGAACAGCTTATGTTTAGACTTAGACTTAGATAAACTTTATTCATCCACAAGGGAAATTGTTTCTTTAGCAATCAGCTTATGAAGAACCAACTAGGGAATTTAATAGGCAGTGCTTCAAAATGGAAAAGAGTAGAGAGGGCCCAGTCATAGTGTCTTCATCAGACATGGGCTGGGGAATGTGTGACCCAAATGGTTAAGGACCGGGGGGGGGGGGGGGGGGTGGCACATTCAGTGTAGTCCTGGCCTCCCAGCGGTCAGATGGAGCCAGAACCCCTGACTCAATGATGGTAAATCCAGTAGACTTCTAATTATGTCTTAGAGGCCTGAGAATAATATGTACACAGATATAAATATTATTATTTTTTACCTTTCAAGAAATGACAGGGTTAAACTATCCCACTTTCTTATGGTTATTATCATGTATAATACAATTTATAATAAGTCTGAAATTTTTCTCTTTCTTGGATTTATTTTAATTTCAGCTCTAACAGAATTTGGGCAGATGGAGGGCTATGGGCACGCCTACATTGGGCCTTTTAACCCCGCCCTCTGTCAGAGTGCATCCTTATTGGCCCAGCACTGGGAGGCGGGACTTGCCTCACCTGGCTGTCTAGACAACGACTGGCCAAACCTTTCACCCATCACTCCTCCCAGCAGCATCCTGTTCAGCGTGCTCAGATTCTTCCGGTGGGCGCACGTCGCCATCGTCTCAGGTGAGGAATGACGTCATGGCCTGACGTCATGGCCTGCATGAATAGAAACAGACAAACTAGTAATGTACATGTTTCATGGTTCAGAGTTCAGCTGTCAGAAGTTCTGATTAAAACCTGGCACCATGAATGTGCTCCACTGAACTCAATATACTTTAAATCCATTTAAGTCTGTATATTGGATATTTATTTTTATGTCTGCTTTGTTAAAGTGAGATTTCCTGTCTTAGACTTTTAGAAACCAGAAATAGTGGGGTGTAGCGGGTGGCAGCCTTGTCCTAGTTTTTTACTACCATCTTTACTACTATCTTTACTACCCAGGATGATGATAACAGGTAACTCCGGACTCAACGGGGAATAGCACTAGCGTATCATAACAAAATATTGGTGAAATGAACGAGTTTCGGGGCAGATAATGCGTTTTTTAGAGGCTGCGTTTCGTGTCCCAGTCACTCCCACTATACGGATATATGCGGTGCAAAGTCACATGGGTGAGTAAACGATCGTATTTTATGCCAGAAATAAGGTCCAGGTTGTAAAAAAACGGTAGTTCCCCTTTAAGTTCTTTGTCTGTTCAGCCGCTATGACGCTACCTGTTCAAACTGTAGCTGGCACATGTGTATACACTGAGTTTTGTTCTTACCACAGATACCACAGATACCACACACATTTACTGCACATGTTGCTCATATCTCAGTTCCCTCTTCCTGTTTGGTCATTAGCTCCGACTGACCTATGGGAAGGCACCGGACATGAAGTGGCATCTGCACTCCGGGCTATGGGTCTGCCAATCGGTCCTGTTGTTACCATAGAAACAACGAACAAGGCTGGGGCTCGGGAGGCGCTGAAAATGATCAGAGAGGCTGACAAAGTCAAAGGTCAGAGGCGAGAGTGATTCTCATTTTGCTGGATAATCACACGAGTTAGTTTGGATCCTGGCAACAAGCTCCAGGTTTATGACTTATCATTTATACAACAAATGAATATCACTGATTATCATCCTGACCATTATCTCTCTCATTTTTTTCCAAACAGCAAATGGTTATTTCAATCTCAGTGCGTTCTAGGAGGTCTTAGACTAACATGCTTTCATATTACAAAGCCATACGTAAACAATATTTACCACTAGAGAGGGAACTAGTCAGTTAGCGGTCAGTTAGTTATCGATATTCACTGTCTAGTCATGTCTGACTATTTCATTGCTTTGAAAGAGAGATGTTCCAAGTTTCAGGATCAGCAAATTATGTCATTTAAATAGTGAGTTATGCAATGACTTATATTATAATTAGGCCATTGGTTAAATAATAATAATGTTTAAGTATATGTCACATCATCAGCTTCAGGTCCACAGCTCTGTATTCTGGATCTGCTGAAGCTAAAATGAAATGTGGAAAACTGAATCAGAGGACTGTGAAGATTCTCTCTATTTATTCATTGGTACTGAAGTTGTTGTCTTTACATTTAAACGTGCTGAACTGATAACTGGCATCTTATCTGTTGATAATCACTGTGGGGTATCTGTTCCAGTAGTTTGTTACACTACTTCATATTGTAAAGCCAACATCATGTCAGGATGCTACAAATACAGCGTAGTTGTTAGCTTAAGAAGCATGTGTTGTATTTCCATCTAGTGGCTGCTGGTGGCTTTGCTACTTGAGTTGAAGCAAAACACAAACTCTTTAATTTAACGTCTCCCTTTGAGAGACTTTGAATGAGCTGCTGCTGGTTTACACCGGAGTCAATAGATGCTCAAATCAAATGTTGGAAGAGATAGATTGAAACAGATTCTAAACATTCAAGATGTGTCAGAACTGTTTCATAAGTACTACAAATAATTTCATTAAATGTTGGCCATTTGATAATATTTTGATGTGAATGTGTTTCAGTTTTACGCTCCAGTTCATCAGCTGATTTATTTGTTAAAACATTTTTTTTCTTCTTCAGTCGTCATCTTGTGCATGAGTTCAGTCCTAATTGGTGGAGAAGATCAGCGAGAGCTGCTGTTGGCTGCTCTGGAGATGGGGATGGTATCTGATGGTTATGTGTTCATTCCATATGACGCCCTTCTATATGCCATGCCGTACCAGGTAACTGATCATTTTAAAATGGACCCACAAGATTTTATTTAATTCTGTGAAAATGCTACTCTTTCTACAGTCCCTGACAAAAGTCTTGTCACTTATCCATTTTGTAGAAACAACAGTTTATAACCTGACTTTTAATTAATCCACTGGTTTTAGAAATGGCTCATATGAAAGCTAAAACCCTCCCAAATTATGTTTGATATACTAAAATAAATTTGCTTCACTGAAGAAAGATTGATCATTTAATGAACACAGAAAGGTCAGATTTTGGCAAGACAAAAGTCTTGTCGCTTGGGTACAAGTTGACCCTAAGTGCCCCTCAAATATATGTATTATCAATTTGTTTTACAAGCAATGGCTAATTACAATCCCAACAGCTTTTGAAATAATGTTTTGGTGCCAAACAAAACTGCTGAAAAGCATTCTAACGTTCACAGCTTGGTAAAGCCCACTGAGTCAGTTTTTGCAAAGACAAAAGTCTTGTCGATTGTCATATGATGCACCCAATCCTAGATTACAGCCTCAAAGAATAAGAAAAAGATTTGAAGAGACTGGAGATGTTTTTGACAAGCCCAGGTCCGGCAGACCCCGCAAGACAACTGCTCGGGAGGACCGTTTGTTGGCTCGAAAATCCAAGGCCAGCCCCTTTTCCACTGCAGCAGAGCTCCACCAGGCCTTGTCACCTCAAGTCCCCGTGTCAACCAGAACAGTTTGTAGAATTCTGTCTCGAAATGGCCTCCATGGTAGAATCAGTGCCCAGAAACCAGCACTAAACAAAAGGCAATTAAAAAAACGTGTGGCATTTGCCAAGGCCCACAGCCTGCTAAAAGGATGGACGCTGGAAAAGTGGCAGAAGGTGGATTTCTCAGATGAATCTTCGGTTGAATTATATCACAGCCGCCGCAAATATTGCAGGAGACCTACTGGAGCTCGCATGGATCCGAGATTCACCCAGAAAACAGTTAAATTTGGTGGCGGAAAAATAATGGTCTGGGGTTACATCCAGTATGGGGGTGTGCGAGAGATTTGCAGGGTGGAAGGCAATATCAGTAGCGTAAAATATCAAGAAGTATTAGCTACCTCTTACATTCCCAACCATAAAAGGGGTCAAATTTTGCAGCAGGATGGTGCTCCATCGCATACTTCCATCTCTAAATCAAAGTTCCTCAAGGCAAAGAAGATCAAGGTGCTCCAGGACTGGCCAGCCCAGTCACCAGACATGAACATCATTGAGCATGTCTGGGGAAGAATGAAAGAGGAAGCATGGAAGACGAAACCAAAGCATCTTGATGAACTCTGGGAGGCATGTAAGACTGCTTTCTTTGCTATTCCTGATGACTTCATCAATAAATTGTATGAATCATTGTCGAACCGCATGGATGCAGTCCTTCAAGCTCATGGAAGTCATACAAGATATTAAATATGGATCTCACAGCACCAGTACTTCATTCACTGATGTTATGCATCATATTTTTGTATTTGAAGTAAATGATTTGTTCAATTTTCACATTACTTTCTGTAGGCGACAAGACTTTTGTCTTGCCAAAATCTGACCTTTCTGTGTTCATTAAATGATCAATCTTTCTTCAGTGAAGCAAATTTATTTTAGTATATCAAACATAATTTGGGAGGGTTTTAGCTTTCATATGAGCCATTTCTAAAACCAATGGATTAATTAAAAGTCAGGTTATAAACTGTTGTTTCTACAAAATGGATAAGTGACAAGACTTTTGTCAGGGACTGTAGTTTCACACTTGACCTGAGGAGGTGAATATTTCAGGTTCTCACAGGAAATTTCATAATTTTACATAAACTGCAGTAAAATATGGACTATATATGTATGAGTATGTATATATATACATAATGTACTACTGACTTATAACAACTCTTTTATATCCTAGTTTCAAATTTAATTCCTCTCCCTAATCACACAAAGAATCAAAACATGTACTGATAGGTTTCCTCACTCTTCTCTAAATCCCGCATTCTTCTCTGTCCAATCAGGACACAAGATTCCACCAGCTGACCAATAGCACGCAGCTTCGTCACGCCTACAGCGCTGTCTTGACTGTTACCATGGCATCTAACCAAAGTTTCTATGAAGCTTTTCGCCAGGCTCAAATCAGTCGAGAGATTCGTTCTGCTATCTCTGCTACAGAGGTAAACAGATAAACAACAAAACACACAACCACCTCATAAACAAGTACATCAGGAAATATGAACATGATTCTGACTTAATGTGTATTTATGAATAAATAATCATCTCTAAAATATGTGTCTATGTTTTGTCTTGGTTTCTGTCTACAGGTGTCTCCGCTGTTTGGGACCATCTTTAACATGGTATACTTTGTTGCTAAAGCCGTGGAAGAACGTCGTCAGGCAGGGGGTGGGCACTGGGTGACAGGAAATCAGCTCATCCAATCAGATGGAGGCTTTGATTTCCAGGGCTTTAATCAGGTTATTATTATTATTATTATTATTATTATTATTATTATTATTATTATTAACTACACATATGTTTAATCAAACAGAGACTCAGTGAGTACAAGTCAACTGAATCTTAATGAACATGAAAAGCTCTGTTTGTTGCAGTGGAGTTCAGTATTTATATTTGGCTTCAGTAGACAGATGTTAAAGGAAATGTATTATGCCAGTTTGCAAGAGACAGAAGCCGATTAGTTTCAACCATTCAAAACTATATTTCCTTCAGAACATGCAAATAAAGATGTTTAATTTTTCTGAATTGATTGTTGTGAAGTTGTTAGTTCATTGATTAGAAAAGATCATGAATACATATAACTTTTAACACCAAATCCAGAGATGACAGCTTCACTAGCTCCTACTGTAAAACAACTCATCATGTTTAACTGTATGCTGATGATGTTATGCTTTATCTGTAGGACACTATTCATGTTTAATGGCCTTAATCCGAAAGTTTGGTTTAATTCAAATTCTTAAGTTAAAGTCTACACTATTGAGAAAATATCCATCATTACAAGAATGCACGAAGAAGTGATCTTTACTAGCTCTGGTGTACTCATATATTCCTTTTAAAATCTTTATGGTTAATTTGTCGTGTTACCACCAGCTCCCCTGTTTTCTCCCGTTATTTTTTCTCAGGTGTTGTATGGAGGTAAAGAGCGGCGTGGCCTCCAAGCCCGGTATGTGGTGTTGAGCAGTGATGGTGACCGCCTCGTACCAACACATTCGCTTGCTCCGACGCATGCTGACGGGACAATTGGAGGTTTAAAACCACTGAGCCACTCCTTTGTCTTCCCTGGAGGAAAACCCCCTACAGCCAGCTTTTGTTGGTTCGATCCAGAAGAGGCCTGCAGTGGGGGTGTGTTCACTGACCTACTGTGACTTTCTATTGGTTCACTTTGGGGGGGGGTTTGCTGTTCAGCTTGGACAGTTCAGTTTGTTGACTGCAGGTTGATGTCTGTTGATCACCTCATACAGTCTTGATCACAGGGGTGGAAGACAAGTCCAGAATATTAGCAGGAAATGAAGCATTTGATCTTAAGGTGTTTTAATTTTCTAAATCAATTTATTTCCTGTGTTCATCTGCAGGTTATGACCCGGTGACCATGCTCTTCATCGTCTTGTTGCTCTGTGCTGTGGTCCTAGTGTTTTTCTTTTGGATCAGGTCAACACACACACACAAACACACACATCTCTAAGCAAGAGGTGGCAACCCAGCTGTGTGAATAAGTGGATGTCTTAAATGCAAAGAAATTCATATATATGTGTATATATATATATACACACACACACACACACACACACACACACACACACACTACCAGTCAAAAGTTTTAGAACGCCCTAATTTTTCCAGTTATTTATTGCAGTTCAAGTTGTGCAAGTCCAATAAATAGCTTGAAATGGTACAAAGGTAAGTACTGAACAGCCAGAGGTTAAAAGAGAAGGTTTGGTTAACCAAAACTGAAAAATAATGTACGAAGTGGGTTAACAATTTAAAGCTATTCTGCAACAACGAAGGTTGAATCAGCCTTGAAAGCCGGTGCTACTAATTCCTACAGGTGTTCCAACTTTTCTTGGTTCCTTACAACCCCCTCTGTCTGCATGAAAGCAGTGTTGGAACACACTGTGGTACCAGACCCTCATGAGCATCAGGTGAACAGTATTGTACTGCAGAAAGTAGTGTGATGCATCAAAAATGGAGAGAAAAAGGCAATTAACAATGGAAGAGAGACAGACCATCATAACACTAAATGTAGGTCTGTCCTACAGGGAAACTGTAAAGACAGTCAAGGTGTCAGTGAGAACAGTTTTCTTCACCATCAAAAGGCTCAGAAACTGGAGGAAACTCTGACAGGAAGAGGTCTGGCAGACCCAAAGACACAACTGAATCAGAGGACAAGTTTCTGAGAGGTAACAGCTTGATAGGCGGCTCACAGGACAACAGCTTCAAGCTCAGCTTAATAGTGGTCGTAGTAAGCAAGTCTCGGTTTCAACTGTGAAGAGAAGACTTGGAGCTGCAGCTTTGACAGGACGAGTTGCAGCAAGAAAGCCGTTGCTAAGATGTCAGACTAAGACAAAGAGGCTCGCCTGGGCCATGAAACACCACCACTGGACTACTGAAGACTGGAAGAAGGTATTATGGAATGATGAATCAACATTTCTAATCTTCAGTTCATCAGGCAGGATCTTTGTACGCCGTCAAGTAGGCGAGAGGATGGTTCCACAGTGTGTGACATCAACTGTCAAACATGGAGGAGGAAGTGTGATGGTCTGGGGCTGTTCTGCTGGATCCAGGGTCGGTGACTTGTACAGAGTGAGAGGCATCCTGAACCAAAATGGCTACCACAGCATTCTGCAGCGCCATGCAGTACCCTCTGGTATGAGCCTAGTTGGTCAGAGGTTCATCCTACAGCAAGAGAATGACCCAAAACACAAGTCCAAGCTCTGCCAGAACTACCTCAGGAGAAAAGAACAAGATGGTCAGCTTGAAAACATGGAGTGGCCAGCACAGTCTCCAGACTTAAACCCCATGGAGCTGGTTTGGGATGAACTGGACAGAAGAGTGAAAGCCAAGCAACCTACAAGTGCCACACATTTATGGGAACTTCTGCAGCAGACCTGGGAAGAACTTTCTGAAGAATATTTGATTTCTATTGTAGAAAGAAAGCCACGAGTGTGTTCAGCTGTTATATCTGCCAAAGGTGGCTACTTTGATGAGTCAAAAGTTTAGAAAACATTTTGGTCTATAAATTGATTCCATAATTTCTTTTTCAACTCAAATTGCTTATTTGTTCTATGCTTTCATTTCGGAGTGCAATGAGACACTAAACTGAATCATTTTTAGTAAAAAAATGGAAAAAGTGTGGACTTTTGACCGGTAGTGTGTATATATATATATATACTCTATGATAAACAACTAAAAAATAAAATGCTTTGACATGCTTCAGATGCTCCAGAAATTTATGAGCATTCCAGGTATACACAGAGTCTGTATTGATTATTGATTGCTTCAATCAATCCTTCAGATTATTTATTAATAAAGCATCTTCATCAGGACTGATTGTGCTGCTGCTAATTGTCATAATCTGTGTGTACAGGAAGTACAAGAGAGCAACAAACATCACGAAACTGATCCTGACTCTGGATGACATCACCTTCATCGATACTCAAGTCAGCAGGAAGGTCAGAAAGTGTTTTTACTTGTAGTTGTACTGGTGAGCAGTGTTTACTCTGGTGCGAGTGCTGACACTACTTACTAGTAATGACTGTTCAACTGTCTGTGTACCCAAACACCAAGGAGTGATTATAAAAACGATTGATTTAGTGGCTGTCTTCTGTAGAAACTGAATGACGAGTCGATCATTAGGAGTGTTCTGGAAATGAAAACTCCTTCATGCTCAGTTGCTCGAAGTTACATCCTGACAACACCAGAGAGCTCCAACATTGGAATACTGGAGGTACACCTACACCTGTATTTACATGTTTACCTGTGTGTGATCAGCTGCTTGGTCCCCTTTATCATCAACATTGACTCTTTGCTCTGATTGGTTGTACTGTTGCTAGGGCGACTGGGTTTGGCTGAAGAAGATTCCTGCTGGAAACACCGTAACAGCTGTCAATCAAAACACCCAGACTCTGTTCAGCCAGGTAAAATGAGCAGCAGGAACACAAGAAAACACAGCAGATGCACAATAGGCACTTATTTTCATGTGATTTTAATACACTGCCTGGCCAAAAAAAAGTCTACACTTGGATTTAGCTAATCAAACAGGTAGGAGCCTCCTAATTACTGCATGGGTGATTATCTTTCAGCTGACAACACGTTATTTAAGCCCAACTGATGCAATGAGTAGCTTCTCATTTCTTCAACAGCCTGTGGGGGCAGTGCTATGATCTGGGGTTGCTGCAGTTGCTCAGGTCTTGGTTCAGCAACATTATGTGTCCAAAGAATGAGGTCAGCTGACTACCTGAATATACTGAATGACCAGGTTATTCCATCAATGGATCATATTCCAAGATGACAATGCCAGGATTCATGGGGCTCAGATTGTGAAAGAGTGGTTCAGGGAGCATGAGACATCATGTTCACACGTGGATTGGCCACCACAGAGTCCAGACCTGAACCCCATTGAGGATCTTTGGGATGTGCTGGAGAAGGCTTTGTGCAGTGGTCAGACTCTCCCATCATCAATACAAGATCTTGGTGAGAAATGAATGAAACACTGGATGGAAATAAATCTGGAGACATTGGCGAAGATTATAGAAACAATGACACAGAGAATGTGCTGGAATCAAAGATAAAGGAGGTCCAACCAGATATTAGAGGGGGGGACCTTTTTTTGGTGGTGACTTTTTTTTTTTTTTTTTGGCCAGGCTGTGTCTGATGAACACAAGGGTTGAAATTCTGAGTCTTATATATAACTGATATTGTAACCATTTCTTTTCCACATGCTGTTTAATTTCAATAGATTAAACAGTATTATTTTATGCTTGCGTTTTGTAGTTGCGGGAGATGCGACACGAAAACCTGAACCTGTACCTTGGTCTGTTTTTGGATTCGGGAATCTTTGCTCTGGTGGTTGAACACTGTCCTCGAGGAAGTCTGGCAGACCTTTTGGCTGACAGCAACATGAGGCTGGACTGGATGTTTAAATCCTCCCTGCTCATGGACCTGATCAAAGTACTGCTTAGATAGTGCTGCTGTTGCGTATTAGTTATTAATTAGTACTGCTTATTATTATTGTAAAAAACAAACACTAAATAACGGTGAACTATCCTGATATTAAAGCTTTGACTCCTGAACACTGACATAGTTTTAACGGTGTTCTCTCAGGGTCTGACTCTCGTTTCTTCTAATCCCTTAATCCTGTTTGAGCAACATCTCAACCCACTTTCAAAGCTAGTTGAAGGTGACTGAACTCCGAGCAGCTCTTAAAATATTGCATCTTAAGTTAATGATACACCGTTTTACCACCCAAAGCTCAGTTTTACTTTCATGTGTCATTTACGTATTTTCTACTCTGAGAAGTTTATCTGTTTGTGTTTCAGGGGATGAAGTACCTTCATCTTCGAGGTTTGAGTCATGGGCGTCTGAAGTCCACAAACTGTTTAGTGGATGGACGTTTTGTTCTTAAAATTACAGACTATGGACTTCCTATGCTCCTTCACTCCGAGAGCATTAAGCTTCCTGAGGACGCCCACGGTAAATGCTCAAATCTATTGTTGTCTGTCTGAAAAGATATAACCAAGATGTTTCGTAAGTGTTACTACAGCATGACACCAGGTGTTTAAAATGACAAAATCAAGAAACGTCTTAAGAAGGGTGTCCAAGAGTCTTCCCGTCCAACACTTCCTGTCTTACTCAGAGCTGCTATGGACGGCCCCGGAACTTTTAAGGAATCCGGTCCGAGGAGGCTCGTTTGCTGGAGATGTATTCAGTTTCTCCATCATCATACATGAAGTGATCTCACGAACAATGCCTTACGCCATGATGGACATGCCGGCCCATGGTGAGACAGGATCTTTTTTTGAGTGATCCATGAGTATGTGAAGCAGCTTTGTCCTCTCTTCATATATGATGTTTATCACTCAGAGATTGTGGAGCGTCTGAAGCAGCCACCGCCTCTCTGCAGGCCGGTTGTTTCAGTGGATGAAGCTCCGACCGAGTGTCTCAATCTGATGAATGACTGCTGGAATGAAGATCCAAATAAGAGGCCGAGCTTTGACAACATTTTCAAACAGGTGAGACCATCTTAAGGAACACCACCTGCTTGTTGGTGTGAGGAGAGTTTACCTTTCTATTTCATTTCATCAAACTTTTGAGAATATCTGAATGTGTGTATTTGCAGTTTCGGGGCATTAACAGAGGGAAGAGGGCAAACATCATCGACTCCATGTTGCGGATGTTGGAGCAGTACAGTTCAAACCTGGAAGATCTAATCAGAGAACGGACAGATGAACTGGAGATTGAGAGAAACAAGACAGAGAAGCTGATCGGACAACTCCTGCCAAAGTAAGACTCAAGATTTTATGTAAATCTGAAACAATAAAGTACAGGAACACCTAGTGGTCTCTGACTCGCCTGCACACTGAAACCCAGGCTTAATTGGGTGTGGATGAGAGGTCAGATGATCACATGATCTATAAACACAGCGATGCTTCAGCATCCAGATTTTGTAGTTATGAAATTTGAAATATTTATTTAGAGACTTTGGTGACATTGTCCCAGAATACAGATTTTTCTTTTTGGACCAACGCATAAAAACGTTAAAGTAACTCAGAGGCTTGATGAAGGAGGAAGGATGTACTTTGTTTCCACATGTTTGTAAATGTTTGTTTCAGGTCTGTAGCTCAGGCACTGAAGAAGGGGAAGCCTGTCCAACCTGAACATTATTCAGACGCCACTCTTTACTTCAGTGACATCGTTGGATTTACGACAATCTCAGCTCTCAGTGAACCCATCGAGGTACAAACTCAACCAACATGTGCTTCTATAACTCACCCTCTGCTGTTTAACTCAGGGGTGCCCAGTATGTTGATCTCAATTGACTGGTGGTTTGCCATGGCAGTGCACATGAGTAAGCATATTACATCACTTCCTGTTTCTGCACTGCGTGGTGTTGTCATTTGCAGACTGTTTTAGATTATTTGAAATCACAATAACGTCCTTGTCCTCCATAGTTCCTTTTGAACCTAACCAGGTACTAAACGGAGCCCTGTAGCTGGTGCGGACCGGCTGAGAGTAGCTCCTGTTAGCGTAGCTCCTGTTAGCTGTCCTCGGGAGCTGCTGGAAAACCAGGGTTGCTTGGTGACAGTATGAAGGAAGCAGAATCCTACCCGATAGTTGGAACACTTTGTGGGGAAAGCCTGGTCTGATTAGGCCGATTGATCTATTTAGTTTGGCTGAAACATGGCTACAGGATGATGAATATGTTAGTTTAAATGAGTCTACGCCACCCAGTCATAGTAATTATCACATTCCTAGAAGCACAGGTAGAGGAGGAGGAGTGGCAGCAATCTTCCACTCTGATTTATCTATTAATCCTAGACCTAAGGAGAGCTTTAATTCATTTGAAAGTCTTCCTCTTAGTCTTCCTCATCCAGACTGGATGTTGTAGTGTCATTATAGTAGGTGACTTTAACATTCATGTTGATGTTGTCAGTGACAGCCTTAGCTCCTCATTTACATCATTATTAGATTCTATTGGCTTTTCTCAGAATGGAAACAGATCAACTCACTGTTTTAATCACACCTTAGATCTTGTCCTAACATAGAAACTGAAGGTTTAACAGTATTTACTCATAACCCTCTTTTGTCTGATCGTTTCCTCATAACTTTTGAATTTACAGTAACAGATTACACAGGAACTGAAAAGACATTTCATTACAGTAGATGTTTGTCTGATGATGCTGTAACTAGATATAAAGAATGAATTCCTTCTTTATTTACCTCAGTGCGATATGTCAATGATGTGGACGACAGCAACCACAATTTAACCCCTGCACTAATAGATTATTTTGTTGATGGGACTGCAGCATCACTTAGTACAACTCTAAACTTAGTGTATCCAAAAAAGGTTCAAAAAAAGGCAACTGGACTTGTAGAGTTTTTTGAGAAGACGTTTCACCACTCATCTGAGTAGCTTCTTCTGTTTGAACTGAAGAAGCTACTCCAGCTGCCTTTTTTTTTTTTAACCTTTTTTGGATATACCATAATCTAGATGACTGAGGACCTTCACAGACATCTTAACGTAGTTGCTCCTCTGAAAAAGAAGGTGATGAATGGGAGGAGGCTAGCTCCCTGGTATAATTCACAGTTGATCCGTCCAAAGCAGACAGTCTGATAGATGGAAAAAATCTGTCATTCCACTAATTCTGAAGAAGCTCACATAGCCTGGAAAGATAGTTTAACAACTTCTAAAAAGCTCTCAGTAGTATTAGAACAGCATATTATTCATCATTAATAGAAGAAAACAAGAACAAGCCCAGATTTCTTTTCAGCTCTGTAGCCAGGCTGACAAATAGCCACAGCTCTGTTGAGCCATCTATTCCTTTAGCCCTCAGTAGTAATGACTTCATCAGCTTCTTTACTAATAAAACTGTAGACATTAGAGAAAACTTTTAAGGCATCCTTCCTCCAGCTGTCATAGATGTAAGTACAGTGACATTAGAAACTTCTGGAGGACCTTATCAATATCTGGAATCCTTCTCTCCAGTAGATCTCTCTGAGCTCTCTTCAACAATTACAGCATCTAAACCGTCATCTTGTCTTCTAGATCCAATCCCAACTAAATTGCTTAAAGAGGTTTTTCCATTAATTAACACCTCCATATTGAACCATATACATTTATCTTTATTAACAGGATATGTGCCTCTATAGACCAATCTCCAACCTTCCTTTTATTTCCAAAATTCTAAAAACAGTTGTTGCTAATCAATTGTGTGACCATTTAAACAGGAATGGTCTGAAGAGTTTCAGGGGGGCTTTGAGGGGAGGGGCCTCTGAGGATCATCCCACAGATAGTTGATCAGTTTGGGATCTAGTGAATTTGGAGGCCAGGTCAACACCTTGTACTGTTGTTCGTGTTTTTTTTTTAGTTGTTCCAAAAGTGTTTTTGTGTGTGTGTCTGTGTCAGGCTGCATCCTGCTGGGGATGGCTGCTGCCATCAAGGAGTGTCATTGCTATGGGGTGGGGGTGCCTGGTCTGGTCTAGGTGGGAACTACATGTCTTATAGGCAGTTTAGACTTTAAGTTGACTTTAAGTTAAGTTGATGCAGAGGCTATGGCGACAGCACAGACCCCCACACAGAGCCTGCGTGGACCTAGTGCCATAGCTGACGTGCCCTGGTCTAACTGTATTCTGCGTGCAGGTGGTTGACCTGCTGAATGACCTTTACACCATGTTTGATGCCATCATCGCTACTCATGATGTCTACAAGGTAAATAACCTCCACCTTTAACCAACACAATGTGACTGGACCCAGGTCATCATTGTAACGTAGTAATTTGGTAATTCAACTATTAACATCTTCTGATACCAACAGTTACATGTGGGTTTTGTGTGAAGGTAGAAACCATTGGAGATGCCTACATGGTGGCTTCAGGGGTTCCCAACAGAAATGGGAATCGTCACGCAGCTGAAGTGGCAAACATGTCTCTGGACATCCTACACTCGATCGGAGCCTTTAAGATCAAACACATGCCTGAAATTAAAGTCAAGATACGAATCGGACTGCACTCAGGTACACACACACTGACACACACCGATACACACTATCACACACGGATACACACTAATTCTTACACATTAAAAGACACTGATGCACACTAATATACACATTTTCTGTCTCTTTGTCTCGCTGTCTTCACCTGTCTCTTTGTCTCTGCTTCTGTCTGTGTGTCTCCGTCTCTGTCTTAAGGTGCCGTCGTAGCAGGGGTGGTGGGCCTGACGATGCCCAGGTATTGTCTGTTTGGAGACACAGTGACCACAGCGTCACACATGGAAGCCAGTGGGCTGCGTGAGTAAAAACAGGATCAGTGATTTATTCAGAGAAATTATTTGTCTCTCATGTTCAGGGACGATGACAGAGTAGCAGGTCATCTTTTTTGTAGCTGAATGTTTGTGCTCTTCAGCCTACAGAATCCACATCAGTCTGTGTACAGTCAAGGTCCTGACCAGTCTCAAACTGGGGTACCACATTGATACCAGGAAGGCCCAGGTATGCTCAGTTACATTTAAACACCTGATATTTACTCGTGAGAGATGAAAACATCTGAATGGAACAGATCATGTTTAAAGTTAATGATTGATGTCAGACATTTTAGAGTCAAACCAACGTTATCCAAATAAACACATTCTGAAATCAACAGCGTGTGGAGTGTGAGCCGTCCTGAGATTGGTTCAAACTGATCAGATCCATGATCCTAATGTGACTGTGATGTTTGCATGTTTCTGTTTCTTTTCAGGTGAAGGGCACAGAGGACACCTATTGGCTAATGGGCCGAGAAGGTTTTGATAAACCTCTTCCTGTTCCTCCAGACCTCACTGGAGGGTAAGAGCCCAAACAATCTAAAAAAATAGGATTTTATAAATAAATAAAATTACTTTCATAGCTGGGTATGGGTAGGGCTGTATCTCCTCTTACGATGAATCTGTTTTTTTGGGGGTGATGACTGACTGCCAATAATATATGGCTGCAAATAAGTAAGGATTAATATTCACCAAATATATATATATATGTTATTCATTCATATTTGGCTGGTTGTAAAGTAGTTCATGTTTGTGAGTCTTCATATGCTAAAAGCACCATCTCACCCATTCATAAATGCAGTCATGGCTAGACTTCAAAAACCTGGGTTTAGTTACTACAAACCACAGCTCATGTGAAGTTGTGACGTTTAATGTTCAAAACTGATAAACTTTGTTTTTCTGTAAATATTCACTCATTTTGAATTTGATGCCTGTAAGACGTCCCATATGAGCTGGGACAGGGTCGCGTTCACCACTGTGTTTAGGAACTAAGTGTTTAGAAACACTGTGGAGCTCCATAGGTGAATTTTCTCATTTTTGCTTGGTGTACAACTTCAGTTGCTCAACAGACCAGGATCTCCATTGACACATTTTGCTCTTTATATTGTGTCACACATTTTCAATGGAGGACAGGTCTGGACAGCAGGCAGACCGGTCTAGTACCCCCCTCTTGTGTTTCTGGATCTTGTTAACATGTGGTGTTCTCTTTGCATGGTAAAGTTTTAAATTGTGGATCTAGCAAAGAACTATGTTAATTGATGATGATTTGCCACCTGGTAACATCCTTTACAAAATGTGTTTTTAATGCAGGGCAGCCTGAGGGGTCAGAGGTCATGGGCATTAAATGCTGGTTTTCAGTCTTGCTGCTTATGTGCAGAGGTTTACCCAGATTCTCTGAGTCTTTTGATGATACTATCGACTGTAGATGATCAATACAGATGGAACACATCGAGGAAAGGTTAACTGAGGAGGTTCAGAGATTGTCATGTTTTACATGACATCCTAACTTTATAGGGATTGGGGCTTGTAAGTTGATTAACATGGTCACGTAAGCGTTCATAGTTTGTTGTTAAGTATGATGAGACAAGGTAATGAACAAATCCTAGGTATGAAAAAGTTGCATCTTAGTACAGACCTACAGTAATACACTTGGTCAGACAGAATATGTTGTTGTTTGATGACTGTTGAGCTTACCTTTATCCCCCAAGTGGTCCTCCACTTCCACAGGTTTCAGTTGTTGTTGTGATATAATTATGCTTTTTCTTCTAATTTCAGAAGACTGAAAGCTGTTCTCTCCACCTGTCTCTCCCTCTGCCTGTGTGTCTCTCTGTCCACCCATCTCTCTCTGTCTCTTTCCCTCTCAGTGCCAGCAATCATGGTATCAGTCTGGATGAAATTCCAGTTGAGAGACGACAAAAGTTTCTGGACCGACAGAAGATAAAGAAATAATGCCAACACAAAGACGTATATAAGGAAACACACAAACACACGTTCACATATATTTATGATCTTAATGGATCAACAGACACACAGCTGTGGATGCAACCACAAACTTATGTCACACAGACACACACACTCTCTACCTCGAACATTTTAATAAGTGGTGAGACAGTTTCAGCCAAATACATTTAAACTTGTGAAATTGTAAGATTCGATAAGAATGGTGGAGGAGAAGATCTCTGTCCACCCATGTCAAAGTTTGTGAGAAGATTATAGGCAGATCTGATATTATGCAGTTTGTGGTGATTAAACACCAGCAGTGTCATTTAAATATGAATGGACAAGTACATTGTCTGCATAGACAGTGATTTTCACTTCTTGTTTGTAGGGTGTGGTCAGATCTGATCCTGTTGTAACATTCCTTTATCACATTTATATTAAGGTTGTAAATGTCTGTGCCTCTCACCTGTGTATACTGATTTATTCAGGAATGTTTGTACTGTAATAACCTTTACATTAAGACTCAACATGTTGTAAAAATCAATTAACACAGATGTAGTTATACTGTATAGCTGTACAGAATGTTAGTGACATTGTTAGATATTGGATAAATAAATTAAAAAATGATTAAATGAAAGTTTTTTTTTGGTTGACACCATTGTCTTATTAAAAGTGACACCTCAGTGATCAGTAATGTTTTTCATACAAACTGTGGTTGTAAATGTAGTATCCATCATTTTTATATCCGCTGTGCTTCCGCATCCATCTTATGTAAACCTTCCCTTCATCCAGACATGTAAGTAATGTGTTAGGTTTGTGAAAGTTATCATGATGACTCATCCCGTGTCATCATCGGACAACTACGGTTTGGAGTGGTGAGACAACGGCAATACACGGGCCGGAGATGGTCACTCGAGGGTCCCTAGGGTTAGGTCAAGGGTTGGGGCCCCATCCTCTCCGAGGAGGACCGAGGAACGCATGGTCCATCCCTCCAGTCCCCCTCCCTCCCCGGTCCCATGGAGACCAGTCCTGGTCTCTAGTTTGGGGTCGAACATCATAGGTTCGCGTACGGGATCGACCCCTTCTCCCGTAGCAAACCTGATGCCACCCTCCATCATCCATGATGGGTGGGCTTGTAATGGTGTCTTTTTTTTAATTTTTTTGTTTTTTGTTATAAAAAATTATGAAAAAAGTAAAACAGTAAAAATTTTTACTAAAATAAATTGAAAAACTAAAAGAGCCCTATTAAAAAGGTATATAGGGTTTTTACGATCGTCATACAAAGTCATAACTCTTGATAGGAAGGTCCTAGAGACTTGAAACCATGCTCTACCCCCATGTATGACGGGTCAAGGAGTCCAACGGTACCACCCATTTCCGGAGATAGCTCAGTCTTGGTCCTAGAGACTCGAGACCACTTCCAGTGTGTTCAGCGTGGCTGATATAGTTGGGGTAGAGCCCGGTTTGAAGTGTGTGGGAGTTACCGTTAAAAAGTTAAAAAATGTGATGGGTCGAAAATTTTGAGTTTTGAGAATGTTGAGAGCCAAAATCCTTCACACAGGTTATGTTTAGGAGCACGTTTCAGGTCATTTGGAGTCGTTTGATACCCATCTTGAAAGTTGGTTTTTGGTTAGCATCGTTAGCATGTGTGCTAACGGGGGGTGGAAGGTCCCTGAAACTTGGGCTACCCCCGCCCCCCCATTTCCGAGGGCGCTGATCACGCTGGTATCACTATCTTTCCTGTGCGACCTTCCGTTCCCGAGATAGGTGTCATCGCATCGTTGTAGAGGCCTGAGACTCTGGCTACCCCACCATTTGCGAGGGTGCTGATCACGCTGGTCAAGGTCCCATGTCTCTATGACCTTCCGTTCCCGAGATAGGTGTCACTGCATAGTGCTAGAGGCTTGACATTCTGGCTATCCCCATATGTGCTGAACACGCTGGTCTGCTTGGTTTTCGTCTACGACCTTCCGTTCCGGAGATACCTCAATTTTGTCCTGGTTGAGCTCCATGTTAAGTTCTTAACTTTGGCTAGGAGTGTGCTTGAGAGCTGGGACCGAGTGCGTTGGAAAGGTCTGGAGGAGAGCTTTCCGCCCATATAAGGTCCGACGGCACTTTCGGGCGGGAAGTGGGCGTGTTTAGCGAAAGAAGGGTGAAAATGGCTGTATCTCGAGAACGGTGCGTCCTAAAATTGGGGACCACCACAGGCGTGCTCAGCGTGGTCGATTTAGGGGGGGTAGAGCCCCTGTCCGACGCGGGCCGATGTCACTTTTTCATTGGCTGCTGCATGTTAAGTTCACAACTTTGGCTAGGAATGTGCTAGAGAGCTGAGAGAGAGTGCGTTGGAAAGGACTCGGCAGGAGCTTTCCAGCCATATAAGGTGCGACGGCACTTTGGCAGGGGAAGTAGGCGTGGTTTGCGAAACAAGTTAAAACGGCTGTAACTATTGAACCGTGAGTCCTAGGAGTGTGGGACCACGACAGGCGTGTTCAGCGTGGCCGATTTATGGAGGGTAGGAACCGGTTTCAAGTCCGTGGGAGATTCCGTTCAATAGTTGAATTTTGAGAAAATGTCACCACTATATGTATGGGGACCTGGAGAGTTGGATAGCGTCCTTTGTGCTTGAATCTGAGACAGTTTTGACAGGAATGTGCTAGAAACTTGAAACCAAGTGCGTTGGATAGGTCTGGTCGAGAGCTTTCCGAAAATGTGACATGTGGGCATGTTTTGTTCCCGGAAGTGGGCGGTACTTTGAAAAAACGGGCGGAAATGGCTGTATCTCGGGAACGGAACGACTGGTGTGTTCAGCGTGGTCGAAATATGTGGGGCGGATGGCGGTTGCAAGTCCCTGTGACCTTCCGTTCGGGAGTTATGGGCGTTTGAAGGTTCCCCATTGAGACGAATGGGTCGAAAACTTTACCAAGTGTTGAGAGGCCAAATCTTCGGTCCAGGACATGTCTAGGGTAAGGTTAGGTATATAGGGTTTTTACGATCGTCATACAAAGTCATAACTCTTGATAGGAAGGTCCTAGAGACTTGAAACCATGCTCTACCCCCATGTATGACGGGACAAGGAGTCCAACGGTACCACCCTTTTCGCTCTACGACCTTCCGTTCCGGAGATAGCTCAATCTTGGGCCTATAGGGTTAGGACGTGGGTTACGGCCCCGTCCTCCCTGGGGAGGACCGAGGAATGCACGGTCCTTCCCTCTGGGACCCCTCCCTCCCCGGTCCCAAGAAGACCAATCCTGGTCCGAAGTTTGGGGTCGAGAATCATAGGTCCGCATACGGGAGCGACCCCTTCTCCCGTAGCGGACCTGCTGCCACCCTCCATCAGCCATGATGGAGGGCTGGTAAAGTTTTTCAATATTTTTTTTAAGATTTTTTTTGTTATTTTTTTGTTAAATAAAACAAAGAAATGAAAATAATTCTTTGAAAAATAAAATAAACTAAAAATTCCTTATAAAAGGGTTAAAAAATAAATGTGTGCCGCTGTGGCGACGTTTCGACCGTTGTTTGGTCTTCTTCAGGCCAGGGCACACAGTAAAAAAATCTCTCTCCCAATAAAATATGACCTGTCTCCTTCAGTGTCTCAACAAAGAATGAGCCTGCTTCCTTGGTCTCTGCTTTTATAACGTACAGGCTCCGCCCCTTCGGCTTTCTCTCTCAAACAAAAAACAATCGCCACAAAAAAAGTTTTTTAGACCAATGGTAATTTTTAACTAAAAATTATTAAAAATAATCCCTCTACAATTCTTTTTAACCTTTTTAAATTAAAACTACTATGAATTCAATACAAATATCATATGAAATCAATCATTAAATTTAAATACTTTTAAATCTCTATTTTATAAGATATAAATTATTTATATGCAGATTTAAATGTTTTTAATATAAGTTATATACACAGGCTAGCAATCAGGGTTAAGATTGGGATAGGGCAAGGAAAAGGGAATGGGGTTAGGATTGGGAATTAGGGTTAGGGCTAGGATGAGGGAAGGGGTTAGGTTAAGGGTAAGGGCTGTGGGTTAGGGGTTAGGGGTTAGGGGTAGGGTTAGGGTTTGGGTTATGGGTTATGGGTTATGGGTTTTGGGTTAAAGTTAATTTGCACGGGCCTAAAGTATTGTAGAAAGAAGAAGTAGTGAGAAAAGGAGAAGAATGGGGACTCAAGGACAACTAGGAGGTGGAAGAGGGAGAAAAAAGGAGGGGGGGGGGTTTGAGTGAAGGAGGGGAATAAGAAACGAGAGAGAGAGAAAGATAAAAAGTAAATAAATAAAATAAAAAATAAATAATAAAAAAAAGGGAAAAAAATTTTCTTTTGGAACGTGTGGGACTTGAACCGTGATCTGATGTGTGATGGAGTAATGTTTAAACCAGTGTGCTACGGACGCTTATGGTAGTGGATGGAGTGGAAGGGTTGATTGAGGGTAATGGGGTGAAGAGGAGAGAGAAGAAAAAAAGAAAAAAATATACAAAAAAATAAAAACGGGGAAAAAAAGGGAAGGAGGAGGGACGGGGATGGTTAAAATTGATAACGGTGTCATCAAGGGGAGTTGGAATGGTGAGGGAAAAACAAAGGAAAAGTAAAGGTAAAGAATCATAATGTGTTGGGAGGGGGCAACGGGTTAGGGATGGTTAAAATTGATGACGGTGTCATCAAGGGGAGTTGGAATGGTGAGGGAAAAACAAAAGAAAATTAAAGGTAAAGAATAATAATGTGGTGGGAGAGGGAAGGGGAGGATGGGTAGGGATGGTTAAAATTGGTGGTGGTACCACCAAGAGTTAAAATTAACGGGAATGTCGTCAAGGGGAAGGGTGTAGGGGAGGAGGAGGGGGGGTAAACTTAAGAAAAAGAACTTAAATAGACAAATAAAAAGGAGAGAGGTGGGGGGGGGGAAGTAAAGAGGTTTGGGATATGTGGGGTTTGAACCGGGGTCTGATGGGTGATAGAGCAGTGTGTAAACCAGTGTGCTATGGAGGCTTATGGCAATGGATGGAGAGGAAGGGGGGATTGAGGGTAATAGGTTGAAAAAAGAAAAAAAAGGGAAAAAGTAAATAATAAACTTAAGAAAAAGAACTTAAATAGACAAATAAAAAGGAAGAGAGATGAGGGGGGGAAAAATAAGGAGGTTTGGGATATGTGGGATTTGAACCGGGGTCTGATGAGTGATAGAGCAGTGTGTAAACCAGTGTGCTATGGAGACTTATGGCCTGGATGGAGAGGAAAGGTGTATTGAGGGTAATCGGTTGAATAAAATAAAAAAAGAAAAGAAAAAAGTAAGTAATAAATATAAATAGATAAAAAATAAGTAAGACAATAAGGAGATAACAATTATATGGGGGAAAAAAAAAAAAAAAAAAAAAAAAAATTTAGAAAGGGGAAGTTTTTAGGAGGAAAGGAGGGGGGGGGGGAAAACAGCAGGAGAGGGTTTTCTAGTTGTCATTGAGTCCATCTGGGGTGGTGGTATGAAGTTTATGAATCCAGATTTTTTCAGCCCGTTTTCGCTGTCCTGTGGTCCAGTGGTCATTGTGTTCTAGTCCTGTTATTATAAGGTTGGAGGGGGAATGGAGTTGGAAGTGTTGTACTAGGGGAGTGGTTATTTTACCTTGTCCAATATTGTACAGATGTTGTGATAATCGGGTGTGGATGGAATGTTTTGTCTCGCCTATATAATGTTTGTGGCAGAGTGTGTATGTGATGATGTAGACTACATTTGTGGTGGATATGGAGAGTTGGCCTATTGTGGGGAACGCGGTATTAGTGTGTGAGTTGCGGATGAATTTTCTAGTTATGTAGTGGTGGTTGTGTTGGAGGGAGGGTGTGGGTCTATGGTCGGAAAATTTTGAAGTAATGAGGGTGGATTGGAGGTTCTTGTGTTTACGGAAAGCTGAAATGATTGTATGGTTATGGAAGGCTGGGTGTTGAGTTTGTAGATCTATGAAATTGTGTTTAATGATACGGTGAAGGCCTGTAGTGCGGTTTGAGAAGGTGGAAACAAAAGGTATGATATGTGATGGTGTGTTAGGCTTAGGAGGGATGATATGTGTGTGATTGGATGGAGGAGCTGAACCAGTTTGGAAATGAGGGGTGGGGTAAGGGATAGAGGGTGGAGAGATGGTGAGGGGGTCGTGGTGGGCGAGAGGGGAGGTAGAGGGATGCAGACCCTGGTTCGGGTAGGGGGAAAGGTTAAGGTTAGGAGAGAGGGATGGGGAGTGATTGAGGTTAGAGAAGGGATCAGATGAGGGGTAGGGAAGAGGATGCAGACCCTGATTCGGGTAGGGGGAAAGGTTAGGGTAAGGGGAGAGGAGTGGAGAGTGGTTAGGATTAGGGGGGAGATCAGATGAGGGGTAAGGAAAGGGATGCAGACCCTGATTCGGGTAGGGGGAAAGGTTAGGGTAAGGGGAAAGGAGTGGAGAGTGGTTAGGATTAGGGGGGAGATCAGATGAGGGGTAAGGAGAGGGATGCAGACCCTGGTTCGGGTAGGGGGAGAGGTTGGGGTTAGGAGAGAGGAGTGGAGAGTGGTTAGGATTAGGGGGGAGATCAGATAGGGGGTAAGGGAGGGGATGCAGACCCTGGTTCGGGTAGGGGGAAATGTTAGGGTCAGGAGAAAGGGGTGGAGAGTGGTTGAGGTTAAGAGGGGGGTCAGGTGAGAGGTGAGGGTTAGGTTAGGGAAAAGTCGCAGTGCTCCAAATGAGCACTGCGGAGGGCACTGGCACAGGGGAATAAAATGTATAAAATACCTTATTATTGTCTCCTCTGAAT